>NW_024344436.1:5232481-5297195 GCF_902729225.1 Pteropus medius | reverse complement strand
GTCACTCTGGCAAGATAAGACATGAGGTCAGATAGGGTCCTGAACACCCAGAATAGTGAACAGATCTCACTGTCACATGCTTTGATGTGTCCCCCAGTTTCTCTGGATACAGGAAGTGATGGTGAAGGTTCAGATGCAGATGGGGCTCTCCTCTCCCAGTCCCAGGGGCTGGTCCTGGTTAAGCCTAAGTTCCCAGCTCAGCACAGCCGACCACGTGTGTGTAGAAGCTCCGACAGTGCTGTCCTGGCAAGGCCGACCCATGGCCCAATCCTTAATTAAGTACGTCGTTCTGAATCCGAGGTGCTTGAAGGATCAGAGTCACACAGGAGGGGCGCCCAGGGTGGGAAGGCCTCTGAGAGGCAGCATGGAGCTGGGGACCAGCCAGAGGCTCATCCTGTGTCCTTCCTTGAGCTCAGGGTCCTGTAGGATCCTGTCAACTTTCCCTGATTGATACCTGCGTGAGGAGGGCTGGGAGTCTTGTGCGAGGACCAAGAGTCACGTGGCAGACACTGACACCGCTGAGGGCATCACAGTCCTGTGAGCTTCCCATGGGCCGCGACCTCCTCTCTTCGTGGCCAGACACATCAGATGGCCACAGGCTCTCTCCGGGGTGTTCTGGAACATACAGAAAAGGAGAGTAGGTTGAGCGCCTTAAACTATTCACCTCGACATCCCAGTTGCTAACATGACCTCTCTTGCTCGCTGACTGTATAAATATGCACGGCGCCATGAATGCTGCCACCGGCGTAATAATTATTACTGGGCCATTTAGGGGTGTCATGGTCCTTTACCTTGAAAACGCAGCATGCTACACCTAAGAACAAGGACACTCAACTCAAGTATTGAATTCAGAAGTTTAATGTCGATAAGACACTGTTATTAAATACATAGGTCATATTCAAATTTTGCTAGTTGAACAAATAATGTTCTTTCTGGCCACTTTCTCCATCCAAGACCGCACCCTACATTTTACTGTCAGGTGTCTAGAGTGGCCACTTGGCCTTGCCTGTGTCCCTGACGTTGGTGTTTGTGACCACAGGCCACCTGCCTGAGGGGCATGTCCCTTGCTGGGTGTGCCTGACCATTTCTTCCAGATGGGACATGTTATTAAAGACACTGAATCCTTCTCTGGAGGCCTGTGATGCTCCCGAGAGCAGGTGGTGTCCACCAGGTGTTCCCACCTGTGTCAGTCATGAGGGACCCTGTGGGAGCAACTCCGAAGCCAGGTAAACATCTTTCCTCAAGAACCTCTTACCCAACCATTTTCTAGTACCTGTTGGTGATTCTCACCTGAGTCAGTTATTACTATAGTGGTTACAAGATGATTATCTAACTCTTTCATTTTTTCTCCATTTATCAGTGGGCATTCTACTGCAAAACCTATCCAGTCTTCCCGTTTTACTTATTTCTCTAGTGGGAGAATGAGCTTGCGGGTTTTCGTTTTATTCAGTGAATACTCCATTACTATCACGGATCATTTTGATGCTGTCAGGCTGGATTTCGTTCCTCTGACACGTCTCCATCGATTTGAGCCCTTCCTTGCTTTCTGGCACTATTCTTTTGCTGCCTCAGCCCTGGAGTCATCCACTTCTCCACGGGGCTTGGGTTCCTTTAGAGCAGAAAGTTTCTTTGACGCCAAGATCTAGAAGTTAGTTGGGTTCACTTTGTCCTCATGTCATCTATCTAGGTCCTAGATAGATACGTAAATAATATCACGAGTTCCCATGGTTACTTCTAGCCCCACCCTAGACCACAGGCTCCTCCTTGCGTCCGCTGGCCCACTCTGCATTCCTGCTGCCACAGAAGAACCTGACTTCCGACAATGTCACTGTATCCGTCACCTAGTCAGTCCTCTGAACACGCAAAACAGCTGCAGAATCGCTGCACCCATCCACCTCAGATGGCGAACCTGTGAAGCTTCATCCTCACTTCTTCTCGTCTTTAGGTTGAGTCTACAGCCAAGTCGCTGTGTTCAAAATTTAATTAGGTTCGCTTTTTTCCTTCTCTGTGGTTGTGCTATTCGTTTGAAATATGGTCGGGTTGAGTTTCTGTTTGTATTCAGTTCTAGGGTTCCCTCTCTGGTGCTCTCGAGTGAATTGTATCTATGACTATAGGAAACACTGAAATCCAAAATCAGAGCTAGACAAAAGGTCACGCTGCCCTTCCTTACCGCCCTGCTTCCTCCACTCCACTGGACATCTATGTCATTCTAGTTCTCTCCCCTGGTTTCTTTTGTACATACAAGGAGATAAATACATTCATATGTATTTTTATTTTTCTTTCTCACACAAAAGGTAGCATACCACACATGCTCTTTGTGTGTGTGTGTGTATTTTTTTCTTTTTTCCCACGTAAATATAGTCTGGAACCTCTTTTCATGGTCCAGGAGATCACCCCATGAGGCACTCCGCTGCACGGCTGCTGCTCTGTGGCTCCGGATTGTTCCCACTTATAATGACCAATAATAAGTATGTTTGTTCCCATGCGTCTTTGCACTGTTGGAGGTGTAGCTTCAGAGCAAATTTCCAGAAGTGGGGTCAAAGGTCTGAGGGTAAAGACGTAGGCAGTCTCATTAGATGTGAACGCCGCCCCATCACACGTGGAACTGAAGCACCACACAGCCCCAGCTGGAGGCATGCCCGTGTCTGCAGCCTCGGACCTTCGGCCTTCCGTTTAATAGGTAAGCTGTCTCAGGGTGGCTCGATTAGCACTTCTCTCTTTAAGAGTGAACTCGAGCATCTGGTTGTACGTTTAAGACCATTTTTACATTGCTTGTTGCAGACCACCCATATCTTTTGCCCATTTTCCTATCTCCCCGCTCCTGATTGTTGAGTTCTTTATATATTAGGAAAATGGGCACATCACCCGCAGCTACTCTCCCCCACTTGTTGTAATGTATCATCTGTCTTTACTCACGCTACCTTTTACCATAGGGCAGTGTTTTGTTTTCATGTAATTGAATTTTAATCTTTTATTGCCTGTGGAGTTTTGAATCCCCACACCCAGCTCGCTTAGATTTGTTACTTTTAGATCTTTAGTCCAAGAGTAGTTTAACTTTGTAAAAGTTTTACCTTTTTCTAAATGGCTTCCCAGTTGTCCCACTGTCATGTATTTTTTAAAACTCCATCTTTTCCCTGCCTTTGTCATCTGCTGAATCTCCAAATGAGCTTGGATCTGTTCCTGAATTTTCAATACCAATGCCACCCCGTAGAAATAGAATGCCAGCCACGTGTATAATTCAAAATTTTCTAGGAGCCATGTTGAAAAAAAGAAAGAAAAAAACAGGTGAAATTAATTTTAATATATTTTAACTTAATATACCCAAAATATTATTTCAAGATGCAGTCAGTATAAGCAAGTGATTAATTAGGTAGCCTGCATTCTTCTGCTCACAGGTGGGGTGTGCTTTGTCCCTGCAGCTTGTCCCCTTTAGGACCAGCCACATCCCAGGGGCTCAGCAGCCATGTAGACACGCAGGGCTTTGTCATCCCATCTCTCCCGCCCATCTGTCCAGGGTCAGCCCCACACTGTGTTAATTATAAAGGTGCAGAGGGTGTTTGCGTGTCTGGCATGGCCTTACTGTTTTCCACGTGGAGGCCGACTATGCTCAGTGCCAGCAACTCGCTCCCCAGAAAATATCCTCATTGTCCAGAAGGGACTGTCTTACTGAAGCACCAGGGGCAGCTGGCATTTTGGCAAGAAAGCGTAAGAAATTTCTATTTTTTAGAAAACTCAGTCTAGGAAAATTTCGCTAATGGAGATCTGTTCTTCTTTCAGATACCGTGAAATGCTTTAATTTAAATATTGAATTTGCTTCCAAGTCTGAAACCTCAAACCAGCTTTGTAATCACTTATTTAAAATTTTTCCAAAATGCTCATATAAAAATAAACACCATTAATATACCTTAATTATTGCTCCTTAATTAGGTAAGCGCCTGACTTCTTGGGCTGCTAGGATGTGAATTCTGAATAAAATAGGTTATGTTTTTCTTTCTGACCCATCGTGTCTGTGCTAACGTCCCTGGCTTTACACTAAGTAGATTAAATTGCCTTTATGCCAACCTTGGCTTTTTCTGTTTACTCCATTTCACTCTTTCCGCTGCGGATAATCCCGCACTGCGAGGTTCTTCCCGGCAGAGCTGGGAGTTTGTGCTCTGGGTTGAGCATTGCCCTGGGGAACGCCCGAGTTCTTCCTGCCCTGCCTTCTGCTCAGAATTCCACAGTCTTAACCAAATACGTTTGGTCCCTTTGGTCTACCACTGGGGCCAGGCCAACCACACCACTGGACTTCTGTGCGGAAGATGAGCGAACTTATAAGGGGAAGAAGAAACACAGTCGCCTCCATCCCCTCTGACCTGGCTTGGTATGTAGACACTCGTCACCATTAGTCAGCTCCTTACAGAACAGGAGCTTCGAGTTCTCGTCTGGAGATGCTGCACAGGGCAGGGTTGCTGCCTCTGCATAGGAGCCGGTTTTCATTCAGGGCAGGCTGCTTCTCTCTGCCTAGCAAGCGCCCTGCGGTGGGGTGGGGCAGCTTCGTCCTGGGGCTTTGGCTTTTTTCCTTGGCTTGGCCTCCTTCAGCAATCTATTTTTTAACTTTTTTCCAGTAGGTAACCAAGTCCCAAATGTGAGGTTCCAGCAGCCTACAAGGGTTCACACGTCAAGAATCCTGACTGCCACTCCCGCCTGCCCACCCAGCAGCCTGCCTGTCACCCACTGAAGGATGCAGCAGCTTCCTGGTATCTTCCCAGAGTACCTGGGGTACGCGCAAGCACACGTGTGCATACATAAACATATTTTTTCTCCTGCCACCTTTTTCATATACGGGCTTGCAACTTTTTGTTTGTTGGTTTGTTTTATTATGGTGATAACACTTACGAGATCTCTCCTCTTAACAATGTTTTTACGGGATTATTCACTATCAGCACAGTACTACTATGCAGCAGATCTCTAGGACTTAATCATCCTGCATAATTGAAATTTTATACCCATTAAATTGTTTTCTGTTTTTTTAAATTAGAATAAAATATACACTACATCAAGATTACCATTTTAACCACTTTTAAGTGTACAGTTCAGTGCCATAAGTACATTTGTAATACAACCCTCATCACCATCCATGTCCAGAACTTTTTCATCTTTTCAAACTGAAATTCCGTATCCATTAAACAACTCCCCATTCCCCCATACCCCCCAGCCCCGGCAACCTGTATTCTACTTTATGTCTCTATGAATTTGACGACTCTAAGTATCTCACGTAAGTAGAATCACAAAGTATTTGTCATTTGTGGCTGGCGTCTTTCGCTTAGTATAATATCCTCAAGGTTCATCCATGTCATATCATGTGATAGAATTTCCTTCCCCAGCCCCCAGCCCCAGCCCCAGCTTTAGTTCCAGCCCCCAGACCACAGCCAAAGCCTCCCCGACCCCTGACCCAGACCCCAGCCTGAGCCCCCAGGCCAGGTGGGCTACAGTAGTTGTCACCAACAAGGTAAGTGGCCTGCGCTCATCTTTCAGGTGGTGGCTCATTTAGACTTTCTAGAAAAGCTGAGTCCTGCACATAGGTGGAAACTTCTTAACCCAAAGACCCCTGACGGTAGGTGAGGGCGCACTGGGCCGTGACAGGCAGAGCTGTCCTTCCCTTCTCCACCCTGCCTGCCTCTAACACGGTAGTCCCTAGGACAGCTGTGGCAGCATAACTGGGGCCTTGAGTGAGATTCCAGGTGAGCCCACGCAGCAACGCCTCTGTTCTCTGGAACAATGCCACATGGACTTGCCATGCTGCTCCTGGCAGGACCTCGGAGGGTTTGGGAAGAGGGAGTGAGGGGAGGAGGCCAAAAGGAGCCTGTGGAGGGGAGTAGCCTGAGGCTGGCAGGAGCTGGAGGAAACGAATCTTGGTGGCACGGGCAGCTGTGCGTGGGTAGTCATCGATTCTCCTCTCCTGGCGTGCCAGCCTGCTCCTGGCAGCTCTGGGCATGGTGGTCATTCCACACACAGTGGGCACAGCCCCAGCCCCTGTCCATACGCAGTGGACACACCCTAAATGGAAGAGAAGGTTAATAAATCCAGGCAATCAGGAAAACAGTGATCTTAGGATCCAGTCACTTCGCTCCACTGGTTATCTACCCGAGAGAGATGAAAATGTGTCCACACAAAGACTTGTACGCGAATGTTCATGGCAGCCTATTCGTGATAGACCGAAAGTGGAAACAACTCAAGTGTCTATGAACAGATGAATGACAAAATGTGGTCCATTCACATCGTGGACTATTATTTGGCTACAAAAAGAAATGAAGTTCTAACACACACTACCACATGGATGGACCCTGAAAACATGATACTGAGTTAAATAAGCCAGACGCAAAAGGCCACATATTGTCTATTCCATTTATATGAAATGTCCAGAACAGGCAAATCTATAGAGACGAAAAGTAGATTAGTGATTGCCAAGGCTGGGGGAGTGAGTGGGGGTGGTGATTGCTTTTTGGCGATGGAAATGTTTTAGAGGTAGATAGTGATGATTGGTGTACAACTTTGTGAATGTACTTAAAATCCACTGTACAAGGGTAAATTTTATAGTATGCAAATTATATCTCAATTAAAAAGTTCTCAATTTGATTGTGGCGATTGTTGCACAACTCTGAATGTACTAAAAGACTTCAAGTGGCACTAAGTGAGTGAATCATATGGTATGTGAATTGTCTCAAAGCTGTTATTAAATATATATATGGATGCATCCCCAGGGCTATGGGTGGCCCTCATATTTGACTCTGGGCAGAGCAAAAGCCCTGAGGGATTGGAACGAGCTTGATGTACTTGAGGGATGGCCCTCTGTGGCCTGAGCCCCAGGTGAAGGGAGAAAGTGAGGTAGGCATTGGAGAGTAGGCTCCGGTCTCCTCACATGGACCTGTGTGCCTGGCCAGGGGTGGAGCCTGTGACCTGAATGCACGATTCTGAAGGCTCCTCACTGCAGAATGGAGAGCCCGATGCCTGAGCTGAAGCAGGGCAGATGAGGGTGGCATTGGGTAGTATCATGGGCTGAATTGTGCCTCCCAACATTCATGTAGTGAAGCCCTAACCTCCAGTACTTCCGACTGCGATTGTATTTAGAGATAGGGTCTTTACGGAGGTAATTATAATTAAAATGAGGTCATATGGGCGGGCCCTAATCCAGTTCGACTGGTGTCCTTATAAGAAGAGATTAGGACAAAGACGCCAACAGAGGGATGATCACATGAGGACACAGGGGCAATGTGGCCAACTACCAGCCAAGCAGAGAAGCCTCAGGAGAAAGCAACTCTACTGACACCTTGATCTTGGACTTTCAGCCTCGAGAACTGTGAGACAACACATTTCGGTCGTCTAAACCCTCAGTCTGTGGTATTTGTTACAGCAGCCCCAACACACTAATACAGAGGTGACAGAGTGAAGTGAGCAAAATTTGAATACATCTTGGGCATAGAATCAGCAAGGCTTGCTGATGGCCTGAATGTGGAGGCTGAGGGAAAGGGGACAAGCAGTGTGATTTTGAAATTTTATTTGAGCAGCTGGTGGGCAGTGATGTCACGTGTCAGATGGGAAAGACTTACGAGCTGGTGCAGTTCCCTCATAGGCTTGTGACGTGTGCAAGGCCTGTGAGATTTTCACATGCTTCTATCAGGTGGACAGCCGACTTGGGGGTCCGGAGTTCTGGGACAAGAACGCAGACCTGGCCTGGACCCTCACACAAGTTCATGTCTGTGGCCTCCCTCACAGGCTCCTTTTTTATGGGCGGCACCCATGGCGAGGTCCCCTCATCTGCCTACACTGCAGCAAATGAAAACAAAAATCAAGAGCTGCCCTTGGGCCGGTGTCTGCAGGGGAGTGGCCTCTTCCGTCTTCCATTAGTTTTGGGCATTGCACCCCCTACCCCGTTACGTGCCGTGGGGAAGCTGCATGAAAAGACAGGCCAGTTTCCTGTTCTCGGGAGTTGGATTCATGTGAGGGGGAGACTAACAGGTTAAGTGAAAAACAAGACATTCCTGAGGATGATGCAGCCGTGGTGCCAGGGCAGGGCAGCCCATCCAGGAAGGCCAGTGGGCTGAGATCGCAGCAAAGAGACAGGGATGAGTAAAGGCCCTGAGGTGGGATGGAGTTCAGCCTGAGGAAAAAGCGGGGAGATGGTGGAGCCAAGGAGACTGCCTGAGGGGGAAGGGCTGGGTGGTCCCCAGACCATCTCCCCCACCACTGGCTTGGCCCCAAGATGCTGGAGAGTTTGCCGAAGGCAGCACGGCCACTTTGGGGAGCAGTTACAGCAGCTTGACCTTCTGTCAACAATGATTCTTTAATGATCTCCTTAGATCCCTGAGTTGGAAAAGGCGGGGTCGCCTACACAGGAAAAACACTGAGATGGTCCGAGACTCTGTGGGCCCTGGGGGTGTTATATCTTGGAGAGAGCAGGCCAAATGCAGCCCCACATCCCCTCCCGGACCAGCCTGGCAGTCAGTCCAGCAGCAGCCGCCAGCACGGAATGCGCCCTCTCACTCAGCACCTCCCCTGGAGCCTGAGCCGGCTGCATTCGGCTCCGACGCCCTGCATGTGGACCACGGCCAACTCAAACACGCTTGTATGGGGCTTTCTTCCTGAGTCAGAGCAGTGCAGGCCCTGGCTGGGGTTTCAACACAGACCCTCGGCCTTACAGGCTGCACGCTGCCCTGGCTTGCTTTCTCTGTCCCTGAGCCCCATCACCCCTCACCCCACAGCCCACAGCCCCTGGGGACCCATCCCCAGTGGGTTCCAGACTCATGCACCCAGTGTGATGTCTCAGAGGCATTTTGGAGTCAATGGGAACACACTTTCCCACTGCCCCTCCTCCCCTAACATGTCTGGTGCAGCCATCCCTGACCACACACCTCAGATGGCCCTCTCCTCTCCACTATGCTGCCCTTGTCCTGCAGGCCTCCATCATAACTTAATAGATGGGGAGTCTCCCCGCCACCCGCCCCATCCACCTTGACACCACTGGCCAGAGACAGATCAATATATATTATCCAGTCTGCAGAACAGAGAGATAAAAGATTGACTAACAAAAAGATGAGATTTTACAAACTGCCCATGACAATGTCTTCCCTCCCACATGTTCTTCCAGAACCTTCATACGCCCCTTTGAATGCAGGTGATCTTATACTGTCTTATAAACAGTAAATAACAGCAGGAGTGAAGCTGCACAACTTCTGAGGCTGGGTCATAAAAGACAATGCAGTGTCTGCCTTGGGTGCTAGAGCACTGGTCCTTAGGGCCTCGAGGCCCCCATGCTTTCAGGATGCCAGGCTAGCCCACCTGTACAGATCACAGGAAGAAGCCCAGCTGAGCCTTCCTGAATTTCTGACCCAGAGAAACCCTGATAGAAAATAAAATGACTAAATTGATGTGTTACGCTACTAAATTTTGAATTGTTACGCAGCGACAGATAATCCTTTCAGAGTGGAACCGAAAATCCAGAAAGAGAGCCACAACGTGTAGCCAAAATCTTAATGTTCATCGAAGATGTCATGACAATTCAATGAGGAAAGCCAAATTTTTTTCAACAAATGGTGCCAGGGCTATTGGATAAACTGGGGCAGAGTGCGGTGCTGAATGAACTTTGACCTCTACCTGACATCGTACATGAAAATTAATTCAAGATGAATCATACTCCTAAACATAACACTGAAACTATAAAGCTTCTAGAAGAAACAAAGAAGAACATATTCATGACCTTGGAGTAAGTAGGCAAGGCTTTCTTGGAGAGAAAACCATGAAATATAAAATATAAAATAAAAAAAATTGATAAATTGGAATTTATCAAAATTATAAACGTGTTTCTCAAAAGAAACTATTAAGGTAATGAAAATCAAGCCTCTGTCTGGGAAAAAAAGATCTTCAATAAACACATCTGATGTTAGACTTGTACCCAGACTATATTAAAGAACTCCTACAAATCAATAATTCAAAGACAACCCGGTTTAAAAATGGGCAAAAGATTTGAATAGGTATTTCACAAAAGAAGACTTATAAATGGCCCATACGCACTGAAGAGATGCTCAGAATCACTACGCTTGTCATGAGAGAAATACAAATGAAAACTGCATCAAGATACCCTTGCACACC
Organism: Pteropus medius; assembly: GCF_902729225.1. Taxonomy (NCBI): domain Eukaryota; kingdom Metazoa; phylum Chordata; class Mammalia; order Chiroptera; family Pteropodidae; genus Pteropus; species Pteropus medius. The sequence goes on along the minus strand of NW_024344436.1, from coordinate 5,287,067 downwards.
CATGAGAATAAATTAAATGAAAGACTGACACTAACAAGTGTTGGCAAGGGCAGCTGGAACTCTCATACACTGCTGGTGGGAGTAAAATGGTACGACCACTTTGGAAACAGTTTGACAGTTTCCTGTAAAGTTAAAAATATACCAAACATATGATTCAGCCATTCTTCTCCTAATTATGTACCCAAGAGAAAAGGAAATAGATGTCCAAAGATTTGTACACACATATTTATAGCAGCTGTATTTGTAGTAACCAAAAACTGAAAATGACCCAAATGTCCATTAAAGGTGAACAGATAAACAAATTGAGGTTTATCTATACAGTGGAATATTACACAGCAATAAAAAAAAAAATAATGAACTAGATACTCTTAGTAACATGGATGCATCTCAAAATAATTATGCCGAGTTAAAATCAATTTTTTTAAAGTACGTATTGTATAGTTAGTTCCCTTATTTGAGGTGCTAACACAGGCAAAATTAATCTGTAGTGACAGAAAGCCTGGGGGTGGTGGGAATTGACCTAGAAAGGTCACCGGAAACTTTATGGAGTAATGAAAATGGGGTCTTGATTGGGGTTTTGGATACATGGGTCTACACCTGGGTCAAAAATCATTAAATTGAACACTGAAGATCTCTGCATTTCACTGCATGTAAATTTTACCTCAATAAAATGACTTAAAAAATTGAAATGCGTGCCCAATCTGTGTTAAGCGGGTAAAAGTAACAATGCTAGCTATTCTAGTTTCTTTGCCTTCCATATAAATTTTAGAATGTTCTGTCCATATCTACAAAAGAATCTTGCTGGGATTTTGATATTTTTGTATTTTGAAATATGGCATTTGATAGGAATAACAATATGTCAATTTGGTGAGAATTGATATCTTTATACAGTGTTGAGTCTTCCAATCCATGAATATAGTCTCTCTCCATTTATTTAGCTCTTTGACTTCTTTCATATGCATTTTGATGTTCTCAGCACATAAATCCTAAGTATTTCACTTTTGAAAGATTATAAATGGTATTGTATTTTTAACTTTGGTGTCCATGTGTTCATTGCTGCTGTACAGAAAAACAATTTATTTGTTTGTATGTTGATCTCGTATTTTTCAACCTTGCTGAAGTGAAAAGAAATCTACTTGATTTTAAAATATATTCTATAGTTACAGTAGTTAAAACAGTCATTAACAGGGGGATAGACACACAGATCAGTGAAACAGAGTAGAGAAACAAGAAATTGATCCACATAAACATGCCCAATAGATTTTTGACAAAAAAGTTCAAAAGCAAGTCAGCGAAGGAAGGATTCAAATGTTGCTGGAGCAATTGGACATCAATAGGCAAACAAAACCCTCAACCTAAATCTCACAACTTATACAAAAATTAACTCAAAATGAAATCATGGACTTAAATTTAAAATATAAAACAATAAAAATTTTAGGAAAAATTAAGCAGGAGAAAATCCTCAGGATCTAGGGTTTGGCAACAATATCTTACACATGGCCCCAAAAGAACAAGCTATGAAAAGAAAAATTAATAAATTAGACTTCATCAAAATTAAAAACTTTTACGCTACGAAAGACTCCTAGCTAAAGGGATGAAAAGACAAGCTACAGACTGGAAGAATATACTTGTAAATAACATAAAAGACTAGTATCTAGAATATATAAAGAACTCTCAAAACTCAATGCTTAAAAAAAATTCTAGTGGAATATGGATTAGTTCTAATCCATTAGAACATGGGCAAAGGACATGAACAGTCACTTCACTGAAGAGGATATAAGGGTTGCAAATAAGCACATGAAAAGCACATTGTTAGCCTTGAGAGAAAAGCAAATTAAAACCATAATGAGATGTCATTATACATGTCTTAGAATGGAGAAAGTGACAATACCAAATGCTGGTGAGGATGTAGAGAAACTGCATCATTCACACATGGCTGTTGGAAATGTAAAATGGAACAGGCATTCTAGAAAACAGTTTAGCAGTTTCTTAAAAACCTAAACATAAAGGACCTAAGTGTCACCTCCTCTGGAAACCCTCCATAGCCCACTAGGTTTAGACAGGTGTCTTCTCATTCCTACAGCATCTTGACTCAATATCTAGCACAGCATTGTGAGGCATAGACTGTACGTTCCTCAAAGGAAGTGCCCATGTGCTCATGTCTCCATCCCTCGCAGTATTCAGCAGAAGACTTTGCAGGTGGTACTCAATACATATTTGATAAATAAACGAGAGAATGAATGAATAAATGAACGAACAAATATGCACTCGAATGATAAACAGTGATAAAGAAAATGGATAAAGATAGGAATGGTGAGGTTATGAGATGAGTATGTCAGAGATATTTCTACCTCATCAGTTGTTCATGTAACTTCATCAATAAATGCCTATCAAATTAAAAAAAACCAAAACACAAAAAACTAAACATGTAACTCTCACATGACCCAGCAATTGCACGCCTGAGCATCTGTCCCAGAGAAATCAAGACTGATGTCCACACCGAGACTTGAACATGAATGTTAATAGCAGCTATATTCATAATAGCTGTAGACTGGAAGCAACTCAGATGCCTTGGATGAGCGAATGGTTCAGCAAACCCTGGTACATCCGTAACATGGAATACTACTCAGCAGAAAAAAAAGAAGAAACTACTGATGCACAAAACAACCTGGGTGAATCTCCAGAGAATTATGCTGAGTGAAAAAAAGCCAATCCCGAAAGGCTACATACTTTATGATCCCATTAATGTAACTTTCATAAATGACAAAATTATAGAAATGGAGAGAGGGTAGAGACTGTGATATATTATATACCACTCTGGTGCCAAGACCACCACTGTCAGCCGCTCTCCATCCTTGGCCTCCACCAACCCCTTGTCGCAGATGTCTCCTCCTTGAGGTTCCAGGAGTCCTACCCACATCCCTCCTTCAAATGGGGTCCCTTGTCACATTCTGGTGCCCAGAATCTGGGGCTTCCTATCCGTGAACACTTCTCATCCTGGTTTTCCTGCTCAGCCCTGACTGTGAGCCCTTGCTGTGTGCTGGCTCCTGGGACAGCCCAGATGGCAGGATGCCAGGAGGGAGCATGACCCTCTGAAGAGGGCTCCCAGCCAAGACTAGGGGAGGCAGGGAAAGGCTCTTGCCAAGAGAGGGCAGGTTGCAGGCAGTGGTGAGCTCAACCCTGCATGTGGGCCGTGGCCTGAGCATGGGCGTCATGGGTGGTGAGGTTATCGTGGCACTCAGAACTTCGAAGATGGCCCAAGGCTGGACACAGAAGGGAGGCTGGGCATGGCGGCCAGGTGTGGCAAGCCCAGGATGAGGTGGTCTCAGGAAACCTCATCCCCCATCCCTGTCTACCTCCTCTTGGGAGAAATGACAATTCAAGTTCTTTGCCCATTTTTTAATTAGGTTGTCTTTTTGCTGTTTGATGGTCTCTTTTTTTATTGTGATATAACTGACTATAACGTTGTGTACATTTAAGCTGTACAACATATTGACTTGATACATTTCTACTGAAATATGATTGCCATTATAGAGTTAACTAATACCTATCAGGTCACATAATTATCATATTGTCTAGTGGTACGAACAATTAAGATCTAGTCTCTTAGTACATTTCAAGTTCATAATACAGTTTTGTTGTCTGTAGTCCCTGTACTATATAATTAAGTCTCCAGGACTTATTTATCAACTAGCTGCAAGTATCTACCTTAAACAACATCTCCCCAATTCCCCACCCCCCAGCTCCTGGTAGCCACCATTCCATTCTCTGTTGTGTTTTTTTCTCACAGTTCTAATTAATTTTAATTAAAAATATTTTTCTTCTAGTTTTTTTTTTTGAGTTCAGTTGTTTTTAGATTCTACATGTAACTGAGATTACACAGTATTTGTCTTTTTCTATCTGACTTATCTCACTTAGCATAGTGTTCTCAAGGTCTATCCAAGTTATCACAAATGGGACAGTCTCTTTTTGATCCTCAAAATGACCTTGAAGACCAAGTGCAGCCATAACAGTTCTCCTGAGCACAGATGGGGAAACTGAGGCAGGCATGCTCCAGATCTCAGGACAGCTGGGCCCCTGGCCCAGGGTAGGGCTTCTGAGGGCTCAAAGGTGCTCTGGTTGAACCCCTGGTTAGACTGCTGTCTGTCATGGGACTCTTGAACCCAGACCTTGGGCAGGAGGTCAGGCAGAACCTTTGAGGCTGTCTTAGCAGCAAAGTCCAAACCTGCATGTTGGCCCTGCTCCCGCCACAAGTGGGGAGACCAGCCCAGCAATGCCCTCATGACACACATTGCCCTGGAATCTACGGATCTCCGCTTTCCTGGGCCCTGACATGGCCAGCACTTGCCCAAGACCCCTCTACACCCAGCCCTCCTGGCCCAGCCCCTCTCCTGGCCTGTGGTCAGTGTCTCATGGGGGCCTGTAGCATGTTGACTCTCCAGTGAGAAACCTCAGGGAAGTGGTTTCACCACTACTTTCTCCTATCTGTGCTGCTGTGTGATGCAGTCGGGCAGGACTGGCCGTCGCTGTGCAGGTGAGAGGCACCAGTCCTACCCACACTGTGCCCTCCACCTGTTGTGCAGGGCTGACTGGTAAGTCCCAGAGGGAGGACCGGTTTAGCACGTTGGCAGTGCATTCTGACAAGGAGACATGCATGGCTGCTTATTAGGTAAGTGAAGAGTGGGGGGCAGGACGCACCTCGAAACATGCCGGTACCTGTGGATGGTTGAGAAGAGTCGTGGCTACAAAAATGAGCTTTTGGCAAAAGCTTAAGAGAGGGGAGTGACTTGCGGTGGTTCCTTTTCCCTACATAGTCCCATTTGGGTGTTTCCAGGTTCAGTCTGAAAAGAACCCTGGTGAGGCTCCTTTGGTCTGAACCTGCTCAGTCACCCCTGATGGGATGCTGGCCAAACATACTGAGGCTTGGTGGCCGAGGCTGTGCCTCCTGTGTGCCACTCCTGTGTGCCATTCCTGGAAAGCAGCCTAGACCAGGGCTTCGTCTCCTGCCACTCCCTCACCTACAGGGTACCATGACAGTGGTTCCCATCTGCCTCCAAGCAGCCCCCACAGGCTCCAATTTAAAGACAGCCTTTGGAACAAGTACCAACTTCAGCATGGGACTTGAGGTCATCTGCTGGGGAGTGAGGCTCTGCCTCATGCAAACACTGTTGGGGCTGGCCCAGGCTGGCCGCAGGCCTTACACATTTGGCCTGGTCCAGTGGAAGGAGTTTGGAGGTGTTCTGATGTACGGCAGCAGGTCTCTCTCCCACCAACTGGGAGCCCCACCTGAGGGCTGCACGTGGCTCTGGCCTGTGGTGGGTGTGCAGGGAATACCTTGTGGGGACTAAGGCCAACTGGGAGCAGAGAAGAGACCAGATCCCCTGCCCTCACCCTGGAGATGGGTGTGGGAGGTCCTGCCCAGACATCAGGGATGGCAGCCTCCTCACCTCCTTGACTCCTGCCTCGGTGGTGTGTGCCTGGATTAAGCAGAGAGATTCCCAAAAGCCTGCGGCCAGAATAAAGGGTGAGGAGGGGAGGAAGAAGGGAAATGAGCTGAGACCTCAAGTCCCTGCCCTGGCCCAGGAATGGCCAGTCACTGGAAACCAGGTGACAGACACAGCTCTGAGGGTTCTGAGCTGCCTTCCCATTTGGGTGTGACCAGCAGTGCACTTGCACAGCCACCCCACTGTCTGGGCCCTGCAGCCCACATGCACAGAATAGGGTGCCAGGGCCAAGGCAGGACAGGGCCTGTGTGACTGGACAATGGGGACCAGGGCCCTCACTGCATCCTGTTTATTCTGGGGAGATTTCCTCATCCATCTCGGGCCTGACCCTCAAGTGGCAGACCTGGGGGCTAGGGTGCAGCGGGAAGCTAGAGCCAGCCTTTAGAACCCCTTCCTTCAACCTTTCCCTGGCAAAGAGGCAGGTCACAGGGAGGGGTATGAGCTTCCCTACATCGCCTGGCTGGCAGCCTCGGGATCTAGGTCACCAGTGCTCCAACCCCACACGGGCCTTTCGAAAGCACGTGTTCCCGTGGGATTTTTTATATGCGCGAATGCCTCTGGGAGAATCTCCATGTTGGCACCATTTCATAACTCCGCCTTTGGCTTTCCATGAAATCACAGAACTGCAGTGAGGATAGAGAGCCTCAGAGGTGTCAGGATACCTTGAGAGAAGTCATGTCCAACCCCCTAGCTGCCCCCAGTGCATACTTTTGGAGAGCCCTGGGGGGCACACAGGCAGCTCTTCCATACTGAGTCACAAAACACTCAGGGTCCCTATCACTCCGGCCCCGGGCTGTTCTCTGTGTCCTTTCCCACAGCCCTTCAGGGGACTGTGTCTCATTGGTTGTGGCCAGAGGCCTATGCCCCACACTTACCCTTACCAGGGAAGTGGCACCCCGCCGATGCTCTGGGTTCCTGACCCCCAGGCTGGCTCACTGCCGGGGAGCACAGGCGCCCTTTGTAGCCCTTCTCCAGCTGCCCAGTGAATGGGGGATGCCATGTAGCCCAAGGCTGTGCCCCAGAACCCTGCTTTGTCCCCTGCAATACACAGGCTGCTTTAATAGGCCAGGGAGTGCCCTCCTGGCAGGGACAGCTGCTGTGACTCTGCTCTTTAATCAACCTGTCTCCAGTGGTGAGGGGGACCAGTGTGTGTCCTGACCCTGCACATTTTCTAACAAGGAGGTCAAGAAAAGCATTCTCTGTAGCCCCTCACTGCAGACACACTTCCCTGTGTGCTCCGGGACAGCTGCCCCAGAGCTCCCCAGCGCCACGTGCCTCACTCAGCCAGGCCAGGAGGGACTGGGGACGCTGTGGAGGCCCTAAGGCCTGGGCTCCCTGGGGTCAGCAGGGCGGGGAAGAAGGTCCAGGCAGAGGGCACATAGAGGCACAGAGCTGCAAGGCAGAAAGTGAACCAGTGGGCAGGGCGGCCCTCCTGCTGGGAGCCCCAAGTGCTACATGCTTTCAGGTCTTCTCGCAGGTATGGCTGAGCCAGGACAACAGGACTAGCAAGAACAGGGCGTGGCAGCAGCGCCCCAAAGCAGGGTCAGGAGGGCATCCAGGCCATCTGGTGAATGGAGTTCAGGGTCAGACAGGGCTGTCTAACCGGCGCACACCACACCTGTTTTTAGGAGTAAGGCCTGGGCCCTGAGGCCTGGGTTCAGCTGTTTGGTCTCATGGACTCCACTAACTGGGCGATGCCCAGGCACAATGCCCATCCCCAGCCTGAGCCTGGCCTGCCCCAGAGAGGGCCGTGTAGGTGCCCCACAGAGTGCTCTGGACCCTGCTCCCCTCGCCCTTGGTGGAGCTGGAGAGGAAGGTTGAACTCACCTTGCAGCAGACTAGGAACTACCGTGTGAGATCACTGGGGGAGCCAAGTACAGCATCTGCCGGCAGGAGGGGAGTGACGGTTTGACCCCATCCCACCCATGTTGCCCTCCACAGCCCCTGCATTGCATACTGAGGAGCAGAAGACTTGGGAGGGGGACATGGGACATTGGGGTAGTCCCTTAAGCCAGAAGAAGGACACAGCACAGCAGTGCTCAGGATAATGTGGCAAGAGGGAGGAGGACAGGTGGGGCTGGATATAGAAGCTGACAGAGCTGGTGGGGAGCAGGCAGCATAGGGTGGGGTGCTCACCATGGAGGGACCTTGAGCAGAGCGCCCTCCATTGGTCAAAGTAGCAGGTCCTCTTCTGAGTCCTCACTGAGCTTGATCTTGGCCTGCTCTAAACACTGGTCCCACACACTCGGCAAGATTCCCAGGAGTGACCTAGAGCGGGGGTCCCCAATCCACCCCACCCCCTGCTGCAGACCGATACCGGTCCGTGGCCTGTTAGGAACTGGGCCGCACAGCAGGAGATGAGTGGTGGGCGAGCTAGCAAAGCTTCATCTGTCTTTGCAGCCGCTCCCCAGCACTAGCATCACTGCTTCAGCACCATCTCAGATCATCGGGCATTAGATCCTCATAGGAGCACTGGTCCTTGGTGCCAAAAAGGTTGGGGACTATTGTCCTAGAGGACCCAAGCACCACCTTGGAGCCAGTTGGGGTGGGCTATATGACTCACAGCCTCGAGCCTACTTTGAGCCTTTCCTGACATTCCTCCAGGGAGGGTTCCACAACCCACCAGGCACCAGGAGGGTCTTTCTGCCACCAGGGCTTCTCCAGGGGACAGTCAGAGCAGAAAGGGATATCTCAGGGCTCCTGGCTTCTGGGGTGCCTGAAGTCCCAAAGAGAAAGTCTCGTCTCAGTCTATGTTGCCCGTCAAACCCCCAGCTTCCAGAGTGCTTGGACCAGGATTATGTCATTGTACCTAGCCACTCAGAGTTTGTGGCCCCATGTACTATCCCAATGTAAGAATACAGGCGAGGTTTTCATTTCATGTTAGGGAGATTTCTCTCAAGTAGATTAAATGCATTTTGAGCTGACCTAAGTTTCTTCTTTGTTGTGCCTCTATCCAGATAAAGGGACATGCCTCCTTTCATTGTGGCCTTTTCCTCAAAGATGTAGTCTGTCCTTTGTGGGCCGGCATGACCAGCAGGCCCCTTCCCTCCAATCCCTCTATGAGGGGTCTCAGCGTCTCACTGCGCCCAGCGTGGCCTCTGCCTCTGCCTCGTCCTCAGATAGACTGAATTTTCTAGAGCTTTATCATCAGTGTCCCTTGCTTCACCTGATATCTGTGTGTCACCAGAAGCAAACCTCTGGACCCCAAGACCTGTGTTGCCTGCCACCCACTAGTCTTTTTGTCACCATCACCGTGGTTGACTCCGAGGTCACCTCCCCACAAACCCCTTCCTTCTCCGTCCTGTGTGTCCACACGGATGCCCACAAGTCTATGCAGAGAGGGGAGAGACACCAACGGTCTAAATGCGGCCTCTTGAGAATTTCTTAACTAAAAGTTTTTTTGTTTTTTTTATGAAAATCGTCAAGCTATTTGTAGCACAAGTTGGTTGAACAGATTTTCTGGGTGTAGCTTATTTTTTCACTCATTAACTTCTTTTCCTTATGAATTAAAAAGTAGCATTTTTTTTCCCCACCCAGGAGCGTTTTATTTACTTCTCTCTGTATCACAGCCAGCACTCTGCCTGCTGAGGAAGCCGATTCAGAGCCCACTCAGGGAAGCTAGGGTTTCCTTCAAGACTATAAGTAGGTAAAGGTGGTGTGTCCAGGCCACACCCTGCCACTCCCACCCCTTCCTGACCTGCTGTTTGATGGACAAGAGCCATTTCAGGGTTTTGTTTGGACCATTCCATTGGCCAGTGTCCAGGATAGAAAAAGTGAAAAAGTCCTTATAATGTCCCACCTGGCAGAACTGGAAGCGCATCCTATGAATCTGCTGGCCCAGAAGTCCTGCCTGGCCTTTCAAGTATCCCCTCCTGTCTTCGTTCCTTTATCCACAATTCCAAATTCTCCTAAGCTCTGAAACGTAAAGGTTTTCAAAACTCTGTGGCAAAGCTGGACCTGAACTGCTGTACAGAGCTTTATTACGGTCTTTATTTAATCCAGATCCTTTGAATAGTCATGCTCCATGACAAAAATCTTAATGTATTTGAATATGACGTGCAACCTCAGGTTCCAGAGAAGTATCATATAATGTATGATATATACAAAGAATTCGGGTGTCATGTAAGATGTAGATGAAGAATTCTGAATTCTAAATGCCCTGAGGGTTTGGATGAGGGGTTAGAGCAGTGAAGTGTCCCCATACTCATCACAGGTCTGGACCAAGTGGGAGTTCCCAGTCCTGGGAAGGGTGGAGAAATGGGCTTTGTTCACAGAACTTGGCAGAGCAACAGTGCTGCTTATATGACTTTTACGCTTAGCGAGCAAACTGCTCTGTTAGGTACGGGTGATTCAGGGATGGGGGAGCTCCAGGACCAGCCCCCCTCCCCAGCCCACAGGCCAGTGGAGAGAGCAAGGAGCACATGAGGGGCTGGAGAGGAAGAAGGGTTTCCTGCCTGTGGAGGGTGCGACAGGCCATCTCCCTCCAAGGGATCCTTACCTGGGAAGATGGTAACCACAGGCCAGACGGTCCCCTTCTGAGGGACTGAAGGTTCCAGATGTTCCACCTGGGGGCACTCTGGGGAGGTCCAGGCACAGGGTACCAGGAGGGTGACAGTGACAGACAGGATGGCAGGCACTCATCCTCTGGACTCATTAGTGAGTTCCCTGGACTCAGCACAGGTCTGGGGCCTCGGCTTCCTCACATGCAAATGGGGTGCAAGCCCTGGCCCTCCCTTCACAGCCCCCTCGCTGCCCTCCAGCAGAGGAGGCCAGGATCCCATCTCTCTCAGGATCATAGCAGGTCTGCATGTGGGTATGCGAGCAGAGAGGGTTGCAACGCAGGGGCTGGCATGAGGCAGCAAGACCCCAGGGGGCAGGTTTTACAGAAGAGCCACAAGGTCAGAGGCCCACGCATAGACTGGGGGCCCGCTAGAGCGTTGGGAGTGAGAGTCTGGGCGAGGGTAGGGGCACAGGAGAGGTGAAGCAGAAGGTCGGGCACTGTGCCCAGCACCCTGCCGAGATGGAGATGAGGGTGTAGCCGGGAGTCCGGAGTGGGGGTGGGGGCTGCGGAGGCTGGTGGTGGGCGCCGGGTCCCCGCCCCCGCGCGCCAGGTCGCGCGTGGGCGCGGCGGGCGCCGATTGGCTGGCGGGCGCACGGGCGGGGCGGGCGGCGGCGGCGCGCGGAGGGCCGGTCACCCCAAAGCTCGGCCTCGGACTCAACGCTCATCGCCGTGCCCCGCCCGCGCGCCCGCCGCCGCACGTCCCCGGCTGGCGGCCACCATGAGCACAGGCCTGCGGTACAAGAGCAAGCTGGCGACTCCAGGTGAGCTCGGCGCCCGCCCGCGCCTTTGTCCCCGCCGCCCGCCCGCCTCTCACTGTGTCTCTCCGTTTCTCCCCCCACCCGCCGGCCTGGACCCGCCCGGACCCGGACCCCGACCGGATCCCGACCCTGACCCAGCAGAGGACAAGCAGGTACGTGCGCTCCGCCGCTCAGCCAGCCGGCTGTCACCCTTTGTAGCACCGACGCCGCCAGCGCCCAGGCGCGACCCCGCCCCCGCCGGCCGTCACCCCGCCCTGTCGCGATAACCGATTGTCAGCCTGGGCAGTGCTGCCCTGTCTGAGAATGCAGACAGGAGGAGTGGGCGCCATGGCATGGGGGCCTGGCCTCTGACCATCATAGCAGGGGCGTGCGCCCCTCCCATGATGGGGTACAAGCCGAGTGCCCCTCTCTCACTGGTCCAGAGGCAGCGTCTGCGTGCTGACCTGGCTTTAGGCGGTGTGCTGAGGGTCCTGAGTGAGGCCACTGGTTATGGCAGGCCACAGGCTGGGGGAGGGGTCTGTGTCCACCAGCCTGCACAGAGACCCTTGAAGCCCCACAAGGGAGCCTCTGCCCACCCTACCCCACTCTGCATCTTATGCCCCCTCTCCTCACACACCAATTTGAGTGGGCCAGGTCTCTTCCCCAGACTAGGAGCCTCCAGGGCCTGGTCTGAGTCATCCCCAAGCCCAGCATGGGTCTTCCATCCTAGTGAGTATAAATAGGCTTGTGGCCACCCAAAGGGGCTGGTTTGGTCCCCAGCCTCCAGGAATGCAGGACCCAACAGGAGGCTGGCCTGGGCACCCACTGTGAAACCCAGATGAGGTCAGGGTTAAACAGAGATGGAGACCCCAAAAGTGGGCTGGGGTTGGGTAATCAGGTAGGCTGGAAGCTCTGGAGCAACCCTGCTGGGGCCTCACTGGCTTGAGAACAGCCATGTTTAGGGGAGAAAAGAAGGGCCCAACTCTGGCACCAGGGTGGCCTTGGCAGCCATCATCAGTGAAGGGGTATCATACACGGGGTAGATTCTGGGTGGAACCCTGAAGTACTAGCCCAGGGTGTGGCAGGCAGGCCAGGTACAGCCCAGCAGGTGGGGTGGGGGCCTGGAATCACTGGCTGCCTAGTGCCTATCTCCTGGCCGATACGCACCCCACCTTGGGACAAGCGAGGCTCTTGGGGTGGGACCTCATCAACCTCACCCTGCCAGTGAGTGGCTCCCCAGAGAGCCCAAGCCAGGAACTGCCTTTCCATCACCAGTGGGTCAGACAATGCCTGAGATGCAGAGACACGTGCAGCCAGGCTATTGTTTGAGGGAGAGAGAGAGAAAAGGCCTGGGAGACCAGACCCACGGCTTCTCCTGGGCCTGCACGCACTTGGAATCGCTGGGCTGGGCAGTTGCTGCCTAGCACCACCCAGGGACCCCTCCTGCTGAGGTATGAGCCCCTGCAGGCCTGAGTCTGCCCTGCATTCAAGGTCAGCTGGGAGCCAGCCTCACCCATCTTCAGCCCCTAGAACCTGAGGGAGAGGGCACTGTATAAGCAGAGGAGCCCCAGGAGCAGGGCCAGAGAGCCAGGTGTTTGGGGAAGGCTCCTGCGGGTCTGGAGGGAGCATTGTGGCTTCACTGTTACCATTGTTGGTGTTACCGAGCTTCAGCCTGTCCACACGGGCTGTGGAAGGGGGTGAGAGAACTCTGGTGGCCCTCTTTGCTTCTGCCTCATCTCAGACAGTGGGGAGGGCTCTGGCGGCCTTCTGTGTGTCCTCCTCCAACCCCCACCCAGTCTCAGACAGTTATGGGGGCTCTGTTGGCTGCTTCTAGAGCTGACGGGTGATTCTAAGAATGGAAATGCCTCGAGAGTCTGAGGCTCCAGGAGGAGGTGGGCGCAGCTGTGTCTAGGGCTTGGGAAGCCCTGAGGGAAATTTGTTGTGCTTCAGGACCAGAGGAAGGGGGGCGGTGGCAGGGTCCCTTCCTTGAGGTTCCCTCATGGAGTTCACCGGCCCTGTCTAGACACAGTCTGATGATGGGGCAGGCATGTGGGGAGCTGGGAGTGAGACTCACCTTCCTGACCTGGGCCTCCCCAGAGGCTGTGCCTTACCAAAGGGGAAACCGAGTCAGTCTGGGAGTGACAGACTCTGTTAGACACCAGGCTGTGGAGTGCTGAGGCTCTCACTCAGCTTGAGGCCCGGGTCCAGGTCTGTCTTCCTGGAGCTGCCCTGGGCCTGAAATGTCAGCCTTTTGGGTGGGTGCTGGGCTGAGGGCCATGTCTAAAATGGGCCCATGGCGGAGGCAGAGTGAGACTCAGCCCAGAGGCTTCCTGTAGGTCAGCATGATACAGGGCTGGAGCTAGTAAAGAGGCTTTTTCAGGGCGAGGCCTGGGGTCCTAGCTGGGAGATCTGGGGCCCCAGTGGCTTCCCTCTGCTCTCCACACTCTCCTCCAGGATGAAAGGCTCTCCTGTTCCCAGCTGTGGGCCCACCCCTCCTCCTCAGGTGCCAGTGGCCTCCAGGCCCCAAAGCAGTACCACGGGCTTAGACAAGGGGACAGAGGCTCTTCAAGCAGGGATGGATGGGGGGGGAGTTAGGGGGCCGCCTGTCCCTGCTGACACACTGTCTAGGAGGCACATCTCTTCATACCCCACCCAGCTCCTTGCCAGACCTCCCCTCCAGCCCACCTGGCGCTGGCGTTTTTAGATTCTGGTAGGGTACTAGGGAGAATGGTGAGGGTTTGGTGGCTCAGGAGACCACTGTGGACCCTGGAGTGGCTACATGGGGGTTAGGGCTGAGCTGACTGGAGCTCGCCAGTCCCCATGTGCCTAATTCTGTTGGTCAGAGCAGGTGGAGAAGCTCAGAGGGAATGCCCACAGGGGCCCATGCCATACACCTCCACCTCTGCTGTCACGGTCTGCCTGGAGAGACAGATGGGGCAGCGCAGCCCGTGAGTGGCTGTCAGGTTTGTGGAGTGACATGCTGGCCACAGCTTCCAAATTTCCTGAGGTAGAGCGGGGTAGGCGGCTAGTACTCTCATGTTCCTCTCCCTGCTCCAAGTCTCCTTAGGCCTGGGGGTGGGGGCAGGTCCAGGCTGTGGAGGTGGGCTCTGATTCCCGTGGAAGGTGAGCCCTGCCTTTGCCCGGTTCCACCATGTGGTCTTGCGGGCCACGCCAGTTAAGAATCCCCAAACATACAAACACACATGCACACGCACAAAGAGGAGGGAGCAGGTCAGCCCCAAGCAGAGGGTAGGGGGCAGTGCCGAGAGGGATGTGTCCCTGAGTAGTTGGGGCGCCGTGACACCGCGGGCGGTTTTCGCCGAGTCCGCGGAGAGAGCGGGGTGCATGAGCCGGTCCCGCGTGGGTGCGCTTGTGGCCCAGGAGCATCCTCCGGCGCCCTCCAGCGAGCGGAAGCCGTGCCGCACTTTTGGTGGGGAGCGATGCAGTGGCCTTCCCGCCCACCTCTCCACCTCTGTTGTCCCGACGCCTGGATTGTGGCTGCGGGTCTGGTAGCGGGGCTCCCTGTCCTCGCTGCGCGGCGTCCCCTTCGTGCTGTACTCAGCCCTGCCCTCTGCGGCAGCTTTCCGGTGGCTCCGCCCGCGGCCCAATTTCCAGGCGACCGTTTCCCGGCGACAGAGCGAGCGAGGCGGTCTCTGCGCGGAGCCCCGCCTCTGGTTCGCGTGCAGAGCGCGGCCGGCAGTGGCTGTGACGCCGCGCGGCTCAGGGCGGGTCCGCAGAGGCAGAGAGATGGCTCACACGGCCTTCGGGGTCAGCGGCACCCCGGGTGGTCCACGTCCCCTCTCTGGGCCTCAGTTCCCGTGCCCCTAAAACGGGAGCGAGAACAGGGCTTCGAGGGAGTAGCGCCTAAGTCCCTCAGGACACAGGGCCCCTGTCGGCCTGACCCGATCTGGGGTCCCAAGGTGCAGTCAGGGTCTGGGGGGTCGCTGCGATGGATTCTCTGGCGGCACCCCAGGACCGCCTGGTGGAGCAGCTGCTGTCGCCACGGACCCAGGCCCAAAGGCGGCTCAAGGTGTGTGTGGAGAAGGGAGTGGAATGTAGGTCAGTGTGTATGCGCCCACTGGGGCTAGGTCCCAGGGCTCTGGGATGTGACAGCGGCCAGCAGGGCCAGGGTCCACAGGGGATGGGCCTGGGACCCCAACGGCAGGGGGAGGCTCAGCGCTGCTGTCTATAAATAGCCCCTGCTCCACCATTGTCGCAGCCAGCCACCCCCGCAGCTGGATCCGAGCCACATGGGGCCTCCCACCCCCTGGTACACTAGGGAGGGGTGAGTACAGAGGCCTGGGCTTCTCCCGCCTGCGAAGAGAGGAGCATGTCTGAAGGGTCTCCATTTTTGTGCCTTCTATCTACCCCCCAAGGAAGGACACTGCCTGTGTCTGCTGAGGCCTGACATCTCCCACTCCATACACACACACACATAGACACAGTCTTGGGTCCCTGCAAAGCCCCTCGCTGAAGCTGGGACAAGGGTGCCTCCACCCGCCAAACCCCTGACCTGCCCTCCCACCTCCAGGCCTTTGCCCACAGGCCCTCACCCCTTTTCTGCCATTGAAACCCTCTACTTTTGCTTGAGCTGGGTAGGGGACAGGGCATGGGGCTGCCCAGGAGCCCCAGCGTACCCCTGACCAGCCCTGCCCCTGCCCCCAGGATATCGACAAGCAGTACGTGGGCTTTGCCACACTGCCCAACCAGGTGCATCGGAAGTCAGTGAAGAAGGGCTTCGATTTCACACTCATGGTGGCAGGTGAGTAGGCCAAGCTCCCAGGTGGGGTGGTTGGGGCCACTGGCTGGCCAGCCTGTGTTGTGGGGTCCTCAGACCTAACCTGACTCCTTTACTGTATCTGTGGGTAGGTGAGTCGGGCTTGGGGAAGTCTACACTGGTCCACAGCCTCTTCCTGACCGACCTGTACAAGGACCGGAAGCTGCTCAGCGCCGAGGGTAAGTGGACCTGTCACTGCCCTGGCACTGGTTCACCATTCCCTCATGTGTGACCCCTCAACGGGTGCCCTTCCAGGTTCAGCCCTGTTCCTCTCTCCCCACAGCATGGTTCTCCTGTCCAGGGTCCAGGAGGAATGGCCCAGACCATAGGCTTTGTGGCCAGGGCCAAAACACTAGGATGGATGAGAACAGGGTCCTGGTTCTGACTGCCCAAGGTGGGGGGTAAGGGTCAGGGAGGCCCCTCCAAGCGACATCCCCTTTCCTGAAGAGCGCATCAGCCAGACGGTCGAGATCCTGAAGCACACGGTGGACATAGAAGAGAAGGGCGTCAAGCTGAAGCTCACCATTGTGGATACTCCAGGCTTCGGGGACGCTGTCAACAACTCTGAGTGGTGAGGAAGGCCTGGCTGGGGCACAGTCCCTGCTCAAGCCAACCAAGCCCCCCTGGGGCTGGTGGGCCACCCTCACAGCCCACCTCATGCACCCCGTGCCCACAGCTGGAAGCCTATCACTGACTACGTGGACCAGCAGTTTGAGCAGTATTTCCGTGATGAGAGTGGCCTCAACCGCAAGAACATCCAGGACAACCGGGTGCATTGCTGCCTGTACTTCATCTCTCCCTTCGGGCACGGGTGCGTGACTGTCCTGGGGTTAGGGGCCATCCACCTCCGTGGAGCCGAGCCCCACCCATGCCTCCACAGACACCCCCTCCCTGAGCCTTCCCCTACCCGCTCCCTGCCCCACTGTCACCCCTACCAGCCCCTCACCACCGCAGCTGCCCCTCCAGGCTCCGACCAGTGGACGTGGGTTTCATGAAGGCTCTGCACGAGAAGGTGAACATCGTGCCCCTCATTGCCAAAGCTGACTGTCTGGTCCCTGGCGAGATCCGGAAGCTGAAGGAGCGGGTGAGCCTGCGTTGCAGTAGGGCCTGGCTCAGGACTCGGGCTAAGAGCATCAGGTGTGCTGACCCCGGGCACCACCAAACCTGGCCCAGGGGACCTGGCCAGCCCTGACTCTGACAGCCCTGCCCCACCACAGATCCGGGAGGAGATTGACAAGTTTGGGATTCACGTGTACCAGTTCCCTGAGTGTGACTCGGACGAGGACGAGGACTTCAAGCAGCAGGATCGGGAACTGAAGGTGAGCATGCAGCCCAGTGGGGGGGGTAGGGAGCTGGAGGCTAGTTCACATGGGGCTTGGAAGAGGGCCGAGGGCCCAGGTCTGACCTGTTGGAGCTAGGGGTCTTTACTCTGAGCAGTAGAGCCCCTTCGCCTAGCTCGAGAGGGCTAGGGTTGCCCATGTCCCTGCCTAGATTGTGTATTTGGGCCCCATGTGTTTAGCGAGTCATGGAGCACTTGCCAGGACCCAAAAGGCTCCAGAGGGTAAGGGTAGCTTTGGGTGCCCCAGCAGCTAGAGTGATTAGGACCAAGCCCAAGCCAGGGGACAGGTGGCCACCAGGCAAGGAGCAGGGTCAGACAGGCCCTTGGCCCCAACCAGAGTCAGCAGGGGCATCACTAGGAGGCATGGGCTCAGCCGGTCAGAGGCCTTAGGGTGTAAGCTGCACCAGCTCTGGCCTCAGCCTATAGCAGAGAGGCCAGAAGTGGGGTGACACCAGGATGTCTTTGGGGAGAGATCATTGACAGTATTGTTGGAGGGGGCTGGCTGGCCCGGAGCTGAGTGCCCATGCCCCTCTCCAACCACTAACCCATACTAACTGGGCGCGAGCTCTTATACCTACTCATCCCCAGGAGAGTGCACCCTTCGCGGTTATTGGCAGCAACACGGTGGTGGAGGCCAAGGGACAGCGGGTCCGGGGGCGACTGTACCCCTGGGGCATCGTAGAGGGTGAGTCCAAGCATGGGGCATGGGCATGAGGGGTAGGAGGGCTCCCCTGGGCCGGGGCCCCATCCACCACCTTTTCTTGCCCTGCAGTGGAGAACCAGGCACACTGCGACTTCGTGAAGCTGCGCAACATGCTCATCCGCACACACATGCATGATCTCAAGGACGTGACTTGCGACGTGCACTATGAGAACTACCGTGCACACTGCATCCAGCAGATGACCAGGTATACCACCCTGCCTGCCCCAAACCTGGACCTGCATCTCGTGCTCCAGCCATGTTTCCATAACCAAATGTGGTCCTGGCTGTCCACCCAAACTCGAACCTCGCCCCAGTCCCCAGATCGGCTTCCCAGCACCTTGTCTCCCCAGAGCCAGCCCAAAGGTGTGGGAGCTCAGGTGGGCAGCCTCGACAGTGGAGAGGTCAGCCAGACCTCCCAGCAGCATTGTCCCTCTTGTCTACCACCCTGCAGCAAATTGACCCAGGACAGCCGCATGGAGAGCCCCATCCCCATCCTGCCACTCCCCACCCCTGACGCTGAGACAGAGAAGCTCATCAGGATGAAGGATGAGGAGGTTGGTAAAGTGGCAGGGGAGGAGTAGGGGCTGGGGGATGGGTAGAAATCATGCTAGGCCGCTTTCATCTCATTTCTCACCCTACCCTCCATTGTTCCTGCCCCCCAACCCCAGCTGAGGCGCATGCAGGAGATGCTGCAGAAGATGAAGCAGCAAATGCAGGACCAGTGACCCCACCTCAGCCCCACCACTGCCATGGATATACTGCCAGTTTCTGGGCTGGCCCTTCCCACCCCTGGACCCTGACCAGCCTGGACTTGACCCTGGATTCATCTGGATCTCCGACAGGCCTGGATGCAACCCCAATCCCAGAATGGCCTAGACCCAGACTGTTCCTGACCTGACCCAGAGACTCAGGGTCACAACCCCCAGCCAATCCTAATTTATTCTCAGCATCAGCCCCTCCTCTCATTTGTATCTCCTTCCATGGGGGCTGGGCAACAGCCCCCACAATGAAGCCCCCTCTGGCCTTGGGGGAGCAGGAACTAGGTTGAGCTGTGACTTTTGAGATCTCTCCAAGTCACACAGGAGGTCATACTCAGACTCTAGTCCCTACTCAGGCAGGCCTGTAAACCAAGGCAGAATAGGGGAGCAGATCCCCAGGGTCTTGGACCTATTCCCCTACCCCAGTGCTGCAGCGTGGACTTAGGAGCCCATCTTCCCTGCTCCTGCTGGCCGCCCAACATATGCTGAGACCTCACGTTGTGCGGACGTGGGCCAGGTTCTGTCTTCCTTCCTCACCAGTAGGTCAGCAGGCACGTGGGGCTGCAGAAACACTAAGGCTCCAGACCTAAGAAAGCCAGCTGGCTATAGGCAAGGTCGGCGGGGGCTGGGATGCCTGTGGCTGGTATGCCTGTGATAGGCCCCGCCCCACCCCCAGGGCTGTCGCCTTTGGAGAGCTCCAGGAGCACTGCGGTTGGCCATGCCCTGGCAAACCCCAGGCCTAGACTGCATTCCCTGTCTGGCACTGGAGGTCCCTTCTCCCCAGCAGCACTGTTGCCCTGAGTTCCCTAGCCCTTGCTCCACCTCCATCCCTCCACTGGCATGAACCCTTCCCCAAGCCCCATTTTCCAATTCAGTTGTGAATGCCGTGTCCTGTCCTGGTGACAGAACAATGTTGGTAAACGTCGCAGCAGGTGTCTGAGTGCTACTTGTGGCCCTAGGAGCGAGTGGGAGCGGAAGTGCGGGCGGCGCGGGCCCTGGTGATAATTCTATCTGCGGCCGCAGCGCCTGTCCGGGCAGGCTTGGGGTTATTTCTGGCGGGGCGGCTGCGCTGTGGTCGGTGTACCCCGGAGCGCGGGGCCTGGAAAAGGCGGAGTGGCCTTTCGCCTGGTTCTCCGGCCAACGCCTCCCGCTCCAGAGCAAGCCGGGCCGCCATCCTCTCGCCATGGGCTCCGGTGAGTCTGTGGCGGGCCAGGCCGGGCCGCTCCCCGAACAGAGTCCAGTTGGGAGGCGCTCCGGTCTTTTCGGCTGCAGAAGGGAGAGATTTAGTTTAGGCTTCGAGGGGACTTCCAGCCAGTGTGCGGGGTAGTGGGGGTGGCGAGGTTTGCGGACAATGGGGAGCCCAGGCCTCCGAGGCGAGAGCAGGCCTGGCGCTCCGAGTGCTGAGGGACCCCCTCAACCCCCATGCCCTGCAGGCTGCCGGGCTCACCGCGGCGCTTCCCTTCCAGGGCCGCGCGGGGCGCTGAGCCTGTTGCTCTTGCTGCTCGCGCCGCCGAGCCGCCCGGCCTCGGGCTGCCCCGCACCGTGTCACTGCGCCGGGACGCGCGTGGACTGCGGACGCCGCGGGCTGACGTGGGCCTCGCTGCCAGCCGCCTTCCCACCAGACACGACCGAACTGGTGCTGACAGGCAACAATCTGACAGCCCTACCGCCGGGGCTGCTGGACGCGCTGCCCCTGCTGCGCGCTGCGCACCTGGGCGCCAACCCCTGGCGCTGCGACTGCCACCTGGTGCCGCTGCGCGCCTGGCTGGCTGGCCGGCCGGAGCGCGCGCTCTACCGTGACCTGCGCTGCGCCGCGCCCCCAGCGCTGCGCGGCCGCCTACTGCTCTACCTGGCAGAGGACGAGCTGCAAGCCGCCTGCTCGCCCGATGCGCTCTGCGGGGGGTCGCTGGTGGCACAGCTCGTGCTGCTCGGCCTCGGGATGCTGCACGCACTGCTGCTGGTGCTGCTGCTGCGCCGCCTGCGGAGGCTGCGCGGCCGCACCGCCCGCGGTCTGTTTCTGACAGCCCCGCTGGTGGCGGAGCCGCCCGGAGCCGGCGAGTCCTGAGAAGAACGGACTGGCGCTGAGCGATGCGGGCCTGCCAGCTTGACAGGACCCTGCCCTGAGGAGCCCTCGCCCTCACCTGGACCGGCTCTCCTCCGCCCAAGCACCATCTCCCAGGCCCGCCACCTCCTGCAGACCCGGGTCCATGGGGGCCCGACGGCTGCACACCCACCGCTAGCGCAGCCAGCTCCCTCCCTGGACGCTTAGGCAGGTCCAGTGGGGCCAACTGCAGCCCAGACCCTTCGGAGTCTCCTGCTCCCAACTCCAGTGTGGAATAAACCCATCTCCTGATCTGACCCGTCTCTACACCGTGCTTCACCTGGACACCCTCCTCTCTAAACCGCAGTAAAAGCCCTGGGAGGCAGTTTAAGGGGACACATCACATCTTCATACACCCCCAAATAACTTCCAAAACTAACGAGGTCAGCGAGTAAACGCTTCTCAGCCACTGACTCTCACAGCAGTTCAAGTGAGAAGGCAGAGAATAACCTAAAGGGCAGTGATACACTATAGGGTAGTGAGGAACACAGGGAAGTAAGGACACTGTGGGGACACTGAGGACAGCGTGTGAACAGCAAGGACACTGTGGAGACAGCAAGACCACCGTGAGGACAGTAAGGACACTGGAGAGGGAGGACACCGTGAAGACAGCCAGGACACTTTGGGGACAGTGAAGACACTGAAGAGTAAGACACAGAGGACATTGAGAACAGTGTGGGTCAGTGAGAAAACTGGACAGCAAGGACAGTGTGGGGACAGTGAGGACACTTTGAGGGCAGTGAGAACACAGCGGGGAAGAGGACACTAGGACAGAAGGCACTGTGGACAGTGAGGATTGTGTGGGGCAGTGAGGACACTGGGAACATTGAGGATACTGTGGACAGTGAAGACGGGACAGTGAGAACAGTGTGGACAGTGAGGACCCTGTGGGGACAGTGAGAACACCGTAGGGTAGTGAGGGTTCTGGCACAGTGAAGACACTGTGAAGAGTGAGAATATGGGACATTGAGGACATTATAGGGCAGTGAGAACGATGGAGACAGTGAGGACACTGAGGACACAAGACAGCGGACAGCAAGGACATTGTAGGGACAGCAAGAACACGGGAAAGCAAGGACACGAGGCAGTGAGGACACTGGGGACAGCAAGGAGACTATAGGAGAGCGAGGATAATATGGGGACAGTAAAGACAGTGTGGGAACAGTGAGGACATTTCATGACAGTCATCGTGAGAGGAGGATGCTCTGAATGGCCGTGTCTGGCGGTCAGTGGGGGGGCCTCTGAGGACAGTTCAGAGAGTAAAGTTTCCCCGATGGCAGTGACTATGCCATGCAGGCAGCTTTCAAGGCAGTCGGGATGGATTGGGGATGGCGAGGACAGTCTCGAGGCCCATCTGGAACTCCTTGAGCATCTAGTGAAAAGCTCTGTAGGGCAGGTGGGGTGGGGGCTGAAGCCATGTGAGGTGGGGTCCATGGACAGTCCCTGCAGGGGTGAGTGGGCACCATGGGCTTGCAGGATCTCTGGAATTATTTCCTCCCCTTGCCACCACTTGCTGCAGAAAGATGCCTCTGACTGCAGACCAGCCAGGGACTTCTCAGAGGCTTCAATCGCCCCTGATCCTGGACTGTCAACCGGGTCTAGGGACTCCTCTGTGGGTGCTCCAGTGCAACACAGGCTGCTAATGGCCCCCCAGGGGCCCCAAGGAAAAGGCTGACGTTTCCTTACTACTGGGATCCCGCTCCAACCCCAGGTGTGGCCTGCACCTGGCTGGCCCTATGAATAATGAAGGCTGTTCTCCATGGACCCCAAACAGAACCCTGACAGAGCCTCAGGCCTGGGCCTTGGCTGCTTGGCACAGGAAGGCCCCGGCCCCCAATGACCGGGTCGGGGAGGCTGCCGCTGACATGGCCTTTGTCCTGGCCTTTGTGGGACAAGACAGATGGCCCTCCGGTCAGGCCGATGCTATCTCAGGGCTGCTGGTGGGACGTGAGGCAGGAGCCACCCCCGCCTTTGTGGGCAGGTGCAGGGCATCCGGCCGTCCCTCCAGCCTTATCACATCAGAGATGGTGGCCTCTTTATACAAATGAACTGCCACACTGCTGTCCCCAGCGGTGGCCCAACACCCCTAGATCCCTTGGTGGGGTTAGAGGTGATAGTCGCCACCACAGTAAGGTACACAGGCAACTTCCTGAACTCAGTTCCAACACAGTGTAGGAAAGGAATATCCCCCTTACTTTCCAGAGGAGGAAACCAGATCCCACAGAGGGGTCCCCTGCTGGGCCCAGAGCTTCCTCTGTGGCTGGGACCTCCTTTCTCCTCCTCACTGAGGCCCTCAGGGGACAAATATAGGGCCCAGGAGAAAGTGGCCTGGGGGTTCGAAGCGACCCCAACTAAAAGAAGGCCCCCCTGGATTGTGGGACGAGGCCCCAGCAGGAGCTGTGGTGAGTGGTCAGCAGGAGCCCAGCTCTACTGCTCAGTGCCCACAGGCTTGGGGGCTCCCAGGCCAGAGCCCAGATGAGAGGGTGGACATAGGGGCCCGGAGGGAAAAGATGGAGGAGAGAGGCTGACATTACAGTATGGTCAGACCTAAAAAAGAACTTCCCACTCACTAGTGTATGGGGCAGCTAAACCCCATGGCTCTGCCAGGATCACCCTTCCCCTCTTGCCAGTTCTCTATGATTTAGACTTGCTCCAGACAAGGTACTGACCACAGTGGGGTGCCGACCTGGCTTCATTGACTGACCTCGAAGCTGCCTGGGAGCCCCCAATCCCAATGCTGACCCTGAGCTGACCCTCCATTCACCGACCCTGGGGCCTCGGCCTCCAAGGAATGTGGGGAAGTGGACCGTCCCAGCTCAGCGCCCCTGAATAGCCCTGTTTAGAGGGGGGGAGTGTAGACTCCTTCCCCCAGACCAGGAACCTACCGTGCCCCTCCCCCCAGCATTGTCTTCCATCTCATGGACAACACACCTGTTCCAGGGCCCCTTCCTCACTGAGAGGCTGGTCCCCTCTATGGCCTCAGACTCCTTCTAGATGGGAACAGGTGGGGGTCCACTCAAAAGCCCTGCCCAGTTCCCCTCACCTCCAGCTCCCACGCTCCCTTGCTCTATAGTTCAAGGGTCTTCCGACAACACCTCTTTCTCCCCATCCTCCCTGGGCTCCCAGGACCCTCCAGCTTCTGTCAAGGTCCAGCCTTGGCTACCCTCCCCCACGGGGCCAGTGTAGCTCTGAATCTTTGCCCATGCCAGTCCCTTCCTGCTGTAACTACGTCCTCATTATTCAAGGCCCCATTAAGGCGTGTCCTCCGCAGGGAGTTTCCCAGCCTTGCTCTGGCCCTACACGTGGATCAGGACACTGTCCAAGCCTGTGCCACTTAAATAAGCCAGGGGTTTAAGCCATATCCCAGGTCTGCACGCAGCCAGCTAGCGAGTGAGCGGTCAAAGGGTTGGATAGAGCGAGCCCTCGCAGAGCCAGACAGCATTCACAAGGAAGACACAGCCGTGACCTCCCGTGGGAGCCTCTGTGTCCTCGGTGAAATGGATGGGTGCTGCCGGGTGCCCCGTCCGGTCCTCCCCTCATGACCCCGGGAAGGCACCAGAGGGCGCTCGCGGTCTGCAGAAACGCCGGCAGGGGCGCGGGCGGCGAGGTGGGCACTGGGTGGAGACAGCCCGAGTCCGCGGAGAAGCAGAGGCCAGGAGATGGAGACTTGCCCAGGCTGGCGGGCGGTGGATCGCCGAGAGGGGCAGGCAGGTGGCACCCCCACCGTAGGGGCGGGGAGGGGTGTGCAGAGGGCCGCTGGCAGGCGGGGAGGGTGTGCGGGCCCCTCCGTCCCTCCCCTTCCCTTCCCGGCTTGCTGACAGCCCGTCAACCGGGAAGATAAGAAGCCTCTTCCGTCGGGCGGGGCTGGGTGGGGTTAGCCCAGGTGTGCCCTCCGCCCTCCCGACGCCTGTTTGCTTCGAAAACACTTATTAAGCCCCTGCTGTGTGCACCGCAGTGGGGGCAGGGCAGAGCGGCTGCTAGACGCGCAAGGAGGCGGCAGTGAGGGGCTGGCTTCAGCCCCTTCCATCAAGGATGTCCTGTAGGAGGCCTAGAGCAGGCTCCCTGGGGGAGTAGAACAGAGGCTCTGCCACCTCTCTAGCAACCTGGGGGTCAGGAGAGGGAGGTAGAGGCCCTCCGTGGGCCCTCTGCAACCTGGGGAGGTGAAGGGGAGCCTGGGTAGGGGGCTGAGTGGAGACTTGAGTGGGTCCCGTGTGCACTAGGCTCACAGGAAGGTCTGGGGGACCAAACTGGCCGTATTGTTGTGTGGGGCGGGGAGCGTGTTACTTGTGGGCAGAGCAACTAACAGGGTGGAGCTGGGTGGTGGAGCCCTAGGGGCCCATAGCTCACCGCACAGTCTGCGCCCACCCCTGACGTTTCCGAGGGAAGACAGGCAGCGGGTGATAAATCACCAACTCCCACCCCCACCCACCCAGGCCGCCATGGAGAAGGGGGGCTGCACCCGACAGAGACAGCCTGAGACAGAGACAGGCCTAGAGACAGGGAGACAACCACAGAGAGCGACAAGGCAACTATGGCTGGCTGGCTGAAAGGGGCCAGGTCCCTTTGCTCAGGGTGTCTGGCCTCCCACCCCCAGGTGCCCTCTCCACCAGGACCATCTGGAAACCAGCTGAGAGCCACCCCACCCTGGCCAACCCCTAACAGAGAGGAGGAGGAGGAGGGAGGGAGCAAGGCCTTAGCAGGCTAACTCCTGTCAACCCAGGAGGACCATAAATCAGCAGGGGGCTCTCCCCCCACTCCCCCCAAGCTGAGGGAGTCTTTGGGGTCACTGGTACTGGTGACTGGGCCTGGCCTAAGCTGTGTCCCTCCCTCCTTAAATAGCCCTTGGGGCATCCCCTGGCCCCAACCTCTCTTTTTCCCCAACATAGTCACATACCCAGAGCTGTCTACACCCAGTGCTGTCTACACTGGATGCACACTCTTGCCACGCTCATCTTCTCTGTATGCAGACAGGAAATGTCTGCAGGGAAATGTCCTGTCCTCAGACCTGTGGACTGGCCTGGCAGGAACTGGAGGTCAGTGGTCTTGCCCAGTGAAGCCTTCTCAGGGGTCCACTCTGCCTCAGGGGAAAGGCCAATCTCTCTCTTTCTCTCCTTCTGACCTACCTTCCTGTCACCACCACCCCCAGGGTGCTGAGGCCAGCTAAACAAAGAGTACTGAGAGATGAGCCAGATGGGGCCCCTACCACAAGTGTGAGCACCCCCTGGGGAAACAGTACTTGGTGTGTGAGGCTTAAGAGCCCACAGGAGTGCTCCCAGGACCTGTGGGGAGTGCTCAGCACCCTTACTGTCCAGAACCCCAATCCCAGTCAGGCCAGCCTCAGCGATCCCTGCCCTAGGGGTCTGTCCTACAGAAAACCCCTCAGGACTCATGAGGTAGAGATAAGGCCACCTGTACACAAAGAAATGCACGATGTCCACCGTGAAACCTTCTGTGGCTTGTGTCAAAGAATAGTGGGAGTGAGGAGTGGGCTTTCTTTTCTTGAAAGTCTTTGGAGCTCTTAGAATTCTGTGCCTGAGAGAGGCACTTAGTGTCCAGTTGGCTGGCCTGGGCCTCGTCATGTGGACGGTCCCCTTGACCCTCAGAACAAACCTGAGTTGCTCTTACCTCTGGGACATCAAAAGCACTGACCTGGTGTGTCCAGAGGGAAGGCCTCCTGGGGATGTCCGGACTGAGGGAGCAGCACTGTGCTGTCAGGACACACCTCTCCAGGGAGGAGACAGGGGCTGGCAGGTATACTAGGCTTAGCCTATAGGGGTGAAAAGGCAAAAGGGCACCCAAGTGGCAGGAGCAGCCATTATTTATTTAATCATTCATTCATTCTCTATTATTGTTGTTCCCACCAGTATGCAGTCCCCTTCCTGAAGGCCTTTGGCTGCATGAGGTGGGGGGTATAGGTCCCCTCCCTCCATTCCTCCGGACAGAGCTAGTCCAAGGGAACTGGCCAGCTCCCTACTACCAGTGTCCCTTGGAAGCTCATCTTGCCTTGTTTAAGCATGTCAGACAAATTGAAAGGCTCTGGGCCAGACAGACCCTCATGTGGCAAGGGGTGGGGGAAGGGAGGCACCAGCCTGCCTCGCCCTCCCCACCTGCTCTGGTGCTGCTCTCTGCCTCTGTGCCAGTCACACAGTTCATTGGGGCCATCCCCATGAGGTCACTGTCCCCCCCAGTGGTGTAAAGGAACCTTCAGAAGTGGGAGGGACTGGAGAGGATTCTTCAAGCTTTGCCTAATGGACACCCCTGGAGTGTGGGAGTATAGATCCCAGGAGAAATAGAGGGTCCCCATGGCAGCCACTTCTCTTGTCCAGGTGTGTGGACAGGCCTGACATACCCACCCTCAAAAGTGAGGCTGCGGCCTGGGGCTGGGGCTCCCGATAGGTAGGGCGAGGGTCCCAGGGTGTAGCCTGGGCCGTTGTGCCCCTGGGGAAGGATGAGTACACAGGCTTGGGAGGAGCTTCGAGGAGGTCCCTGTGTGGGGACCGAAGGCCAAGCTCTGCCTTGTGTCTGCATGGAAATCTGTTTTGATGTGATTTGTATTTGGGAGTTTGCTTTTCTCTATACTTTGTTTATTTAAAGATGCTCTTGAAGAATTCCATCTAGTCTTTGCAGAGACTGAGGAAAGGGCTTCTGTCTAGGCAGGGTTGGGGAGGGGCAGGTACCCCTGACAGCTGCCTGTCTCAGCATGTCCGCCTGTGCCCCTGTGTGCCCACTGAAGGTGCTTGCAGAGCTGGGGCTGCCCTGCCTTCCTGCAGGAGCGCAGCCTGGGGGCCTGAAAGAGCACCAGCAACACAGACCCAGAGCAGGGTGGGAGCCCATGGCTGTACCATTTCGAAATGTCCATATTGAGGCGGGTGCAGGAGACCATCAGCTTTCTTTGTGGGAAAAGGGAGTCAGACCTGTGGGAGCCCTGAGTCTCTCTTGGCAGTAAATGCCTCGCCCACCCCCTTTGCTCTGGGAGTCCCTGGAGGAGGTCCCTGTGCTGTGGGTCTCTCTGCTGCAGGGCCATCATCTGGAGTCCCTGCTCTGCATGTCTCTTCTCCGTGGGCCCCTCCTATGGGAATGTTTGATGTAGGGGTCCCTAGTCTTGGGGTGTCTGGTGTGAGGGTCTCTGGTCTTGGAGGTTTTTGCTCAGCTCTCCAGGTGTCTGCTCTGTGGGTCCTTAGTGTGGGAGTCAGTGATGCTGCCTCTTCTTATTTGGGGGTGCCATGATTCTGCCATAATGATGTCTGGGACATCAGTCAGCCTCTTCTCCTTGGCCTGGACATCTGATGCCACCAGAATCCTCCCAGGTGACTACACTCCTGAGCCTCTTATGGCAAGGCCAGCAGAAGGAGTGGCCGGAGCATGAATGTGTCCCCAGACCATCAATGGAATAGTGTTGACAGCTAAGGCTGACCTGCAGCTTCTATTCCACAAAGTTCCCAATTCTCTGCCAGACTTCAAGGATGCTACTGTGAGCCCACTGAGTCCTCCCTGAATCCTTCCTGAGTCCTCCAAGATCCTCCCCCCAAGTCCTCTCAATCTTCCTCAGGTTCTCCCAGAGTCCTCCCAGTCCTCCCTGAGGCTTCCAGGAACCTACCTGCAGTGTTCCCTGGACCATGCATTCTCAGGCTTGGGCTCCTGTCACTGGTTGGATCCCAGCAAGTAACTGAGATTGGCACTAGTAGAGCCTTGAGCTTAGAAATATCCCACAGGGTCCTGGTGGACAAGGTGGACAATGGGCATGACAGTCTGCAGGCTTGGCAGCAGGATGATTCTGAGTTATGACCTCACTCCCTC
The DNA here is from genome assembly GCF_902729225.1 of Pteropus medius. Classification (NCBI taxonomy): domain Eukaryota; kingdom Metazoa; phylum Chordata; class Mammalia; order Chiroptera; family Pteropodidae; genus Pteropus; species Pteropus medius. Next base: position 5,258,790 of record NW_024344436.1, on the reverse strand, counting down.
AGCAAGGTGTCTGGGGTGTATTCAGTAGCTGGACTGACAGGGCCACTGAGACAGTCAAACCTCAAATTAGGTGAGACCCAAACAGGAGTGAAGTACCGCCACCCACCCCATTCCTGCACATCCTCGTCTCCCAACACACTCACCTGTGTCCTCCTTGGGCCAGCTGGTACAGTGGCCCCTGAGCAGCGGCCCTAGTCCCCTCTGCCATGACCCTCCTCATGGGCTGTTTGGGGATGGGGAAGACCCCGCACCCAGATTCACACAAATATACAAACTCATATGCACATATACAATGTGCACAATGCACAAATATACAAACACTCGTGTACGAACACCCATACACACACCTGCATATCTACACATGCATGCCTATACACGCTTGTACGCATGCACATCCATACATACACATGTACATGTTCATGCACACACAAGCATTTGGAGAGCCTTCCTGTCTTTCCTGAGTCTGATTCCTCACGAGGCTAACCATGCATGCTTCTTAGTAGCATGTCCATTGAGTGTCCCTAGCATGATGTGCCACCTTCTGATGTGTGAATGTATGTAATCTCACCACTGCCTGTATATCTCAGATATATGCCCTGTTTGAGCTTGTCCATTTGCCCACACCCCCGTGAGCGCGTACATGGCTTCACACCTCCTGTGTACGCACGCGTGTCCTGCTGGCCCGCCATGCCCTGCATGCCCCCGGCAGCCACCGGTTCCTGCCTGCCGCGCCATGTGTACACAGAGGCTTGTTTTCACTGCCTTTTGGGCCAGGGGTGTGCTCGTAAATTGTACAGTCGATGACACATTTATCCCGCGGGCGGCTGGCGGTGTGAATTTATGGCTGCCCCTCCCTCTCAGCTAAGGCAGGACAGAGGCCTGGACACCCCACAGGCAGGCACCTACAGGCCCCTGGGCCAGCCGGGCTGTCACGGGGCCTAGGCTGGGCCAAGAGGGACCCAGGAGGGCTCCCGAGGTCTCGCCTGCTCTGAAACCCTGAAATTTCAGGGCGCTCAGGGCAAATGAAAGGCCAAAATACTAGGTCATCTCTGCTTTGGCCAGGGCTGGGATTCAGGGTCTTCTAACCTGCCAGAGGCATGGAGCCCAAGAGCTCAGCCTGATGTCCAAACCATCCACCTACCTTCCCCATGCTGTACCTCAGTCTTCCCACCTATGAACTGGGGCAGCAGCTTTAATGTACAGGACCGGAAGGGCCCCTTCTCTCAGGCGTAGAGTCAGCCCACCCATTGCTACTGAGCCTATCAGAGGCATCGAGGTTTTGGAGAGGACTTTCTAGAAGGGGTAGAATGTTGAGGACAGCGGGGGCTGCACACAGGGGAGAAGTGGTGATGGTGGAAAGTCAGGGCAAGGAGGGCCCCTCAGAGCTCGCTTGCTCTCTTGTGCCTTGTAAAAATGGGGAAACTGAGGACCAAGGAGCTGCAAGGCCTCAAGACCCCAGATTCCTGCTTCCCAGTGTGCAATATGGGGGTTCCAGACTCAGCCCCCACTTCCTGGACGGTCTCATTTGTCCTGCAAAGTCTTCAGCGGGGAGGGGTGACCAGCCAGGTCCGACAGGGGAGATGCTGGAGTCAGGTCCCCCGAGATCACAGCTGGGGATGGGAGCCAGCCAGGGCATGGGGTAGGGGGGCAGGGTCTTGACTGCCTCTCCTCTGTCCTTCTGTATGTCTGTGTGCAGGGTCGGGTCTCCAGGGGACCCTCTGTCGGCTCTCATGCTCCCCTCCATCTCTTGTCCCTGGCCCCCCTCACTGCCCGCCTGTCAGGATGAGCGATGGCTGTGCCCCTCCCCAGGCCCCCGGCCCCAGGCCCGGTTCCCGCTCATTAGCCGCTGACACTGTTTGCTTTCCCGCCCGGGACTCCTACCCCCGTCACAGGCCATTTCTCTCGGCGCCCCCCACCCCCATGGGCCTGCCCGGGGGTCCAGGGTGCCGGGCAGGACCTGCTTTTGGCTCCCAGAATGATAGCCAGACAGAGCCTAGCCCCACCCTCACCTGCATGCCCTAGAGGACGGGTCGTCACAGAGCCTCCCACAGCAAGAGTGAGATGGCATGCCACTGAAGCTCGGCTCGCTTCGTATGACACCCAGGGTGGGTCTCTGGTGACAGGTACCAGGCTTACTCTCCCATCTCTGTCTCTCTTTATCGCTTGTCCCTATTTCTATCTTTGTCTCTCTGGGTCTTGCCCCCCAGCCCCATTCCGTGAAATGACCACTGAACCACCAGCACCATGCAGAAGGCATATTCCCCACTTGGAGTCTCTCTGTCCTCTTAGGCAGCCCTGATGTTAATGTGTGGGTCAGAGGGTGAACCTGTGAAGCCAAGTCTCTGGGGAAAAGGCAGGAGCCATGGGCACCCAGGGAAGAGCTCAGGGGAACTCCCCGATTCCTGCCCCCACCCCCAGGCGTGGAGTGGTTCAAGCAGGGGGCGCTGCAGATATCAGTGTGAGGCTTGGCACTGGCTCAGCCTCCAGGGCAGCCTTGGGGGACATGTCGGGTGCAGCAGGCACTCCTCCTTCAGGCCTCTGCTTGCCGGTCCCCTCACTCCATCTCTAAACCCTCCCCCAACCCTAACCCCCGCCCAGTGTGGCCACAGCTGGGCGGCATCAGGGTCCGAAGGCCGGTGGCAGCCAGTCCTTCACTTAAAAATGTGTTTGTGATTTCGGCGGCGAGGCAGATAACGGTGACGAATGGCCCGCCTGCCCCATGGGGCCCCCAGCCCATCTGGTTTGACTTTGGCCTGTCGTAGGGTGCCTTTGGGCCCCAACCCCTGCCTTTGGGCAGTACCCTCAGTGTGAAGCCTGGGGCCAGTGTGGGCAGCCCAGAGCAGCCCCAACGTACCTCTAAACTTTGTATGCACTAGTCCCTCCGCTAGAATGCCTCTGCCCTCCGGAGAGTGTCACCACTGCCCCCACCTTCGAGGGCCTCACCTCTCTTGGCTGTGCCACCAAGGAGATTCTACGGTTCTGACACGAGGGCCTGCAGGCACTGGGCACGGACTGGAGTTTGCGTTGAGGCCATGCCCCGAGCAACCACTCCCTTGTTGAATAGAGTGATGGGCGCCTCACTTGAAGGCGGGAGGAGCCGGGAAGGCTGGGCAGCCAGTGAGTGCATGTGGTCATTGTCAGGAGGAATTTCTGACAGAGCTCCCGACCCTCCCACAGCCGCTAAGGACCTCAGACCATCGATTATCAGGCCAGAGAGCAGCTTCCAGATGCCCAGCTCAGCTGGGGGCCAGTGAGGTCGCTGGAGCCCCTCTCAGCCCTAGCCCCTCCTTCCTCTCCCCTAGGGGCTCCTGGAGATGCGCAGAGATGGAGGGCACCCTGCTCCTCTCCCACAGCCCCAGAGCAAGCACCCTGGGCCACACCCTTGGAAGCAGCAGGATGTGTGGTCAGCCCCGCAGACCGTGATTGGGGGTTCACTAGGTTTGTGTGACCCAAAGGACACTGGCTCATGTGTTCTTCAGCAAACCTTCCTGGGCCCCTACTGCCCGGGACTCCCAGGTCATAGACAGGGGATGGACACAGCCCTCACTGAGGAGATGAGAGAAGTGCTAGGTTTGGCCATCTCTTACCCGTCGTAGGTCCTGGAAGGGAATAAGGGAGGGCAATGGGCCCAGGGGGCGGCCATGGGGCCTGCAGGCCTGATGAAGCAGAGCTGGGGGGTGGGGTCACCCCCAGAGGAGCAGCCTGAACTGCTCTGTCCCCTTCCTGGCAGTGGGGACAGCTGGGGGAGGGGGAGGGGCGGCGCTGTGTCAGGACCCCAGCTTTCTTCCCCCTGCAGCGGGAAAATCCCTCTCCCTTAGTATCACATTGTTGAGAATTAACTTTGTTGAAATAAAAATTGGTCTTGGTATTAACTCGGCCTCGAGGATTTTCTCCGGATCGTGGAGGCCGCAGAGGGGTCAGATACCCATTCCCAGAGCAGGCCACAGGCTCAGCTTTCAAGGGCACCAACGACCTCCTAATCCCCCTCCCACTGTAACTCTTAGCCCCTCTGGGACACAGCACCTGGTTCCTGGGGCGGGGGCAACTCAGGCCCCTGCCTTCTCTGGCCTCGGCCATGAAGCCATGAAGTGGGACAGTGTGACAGCCCATCCCTGGTCCCTCCCCCCCAAGACTCTGCCCTGATCCCTCCCTCACTTCTCCATGTCACTTGGCAGCCACCGTTGATGATCCACACAATACCCCCTCCACCCTCTACCACAGCCGCAGCCTCATAGCCTCTCTGGGCCTTGGTTTTCCCGACCATAAAGTGGGAGACCTGCCCCAGCCCCGGTGTGGGAGGCCCTGAGAACAGATGGGACAGTCGGACCCTCAGAGGCAGCCAACGAAGAGCGCAGTGACACCCCTTCCGAGAGGTCAACACACCAGCGCATGGTTGTGTCTGGAATCTTCTGGAGGGCGGGAAGAGTGGAGGGGGAGCGCTCCTTCTTGGTCTCTCTGGAGGTCACTGCAGGCACACAGGCACCCCAGGCCACGCACAAGGTGGGGAGGGTGTGAGGACAGGAGCACAGGCTCTGTGGGCAATGCCTGGAACTCTCCAACACCAGCCCTCAGGAAAGCAAGGAGACACTTATCCCACTGGTGCCACCAAGAAAGATGGCAGCCACCAAACTGATATGTTTCTGCACCTACAAAGATCTGTGTGCAGCTGCCCCAGAGCCACTGCAGGTCTCCTCCCTGCACACAGTCCTCTCTGGCTAGCAGGATCCCCTGGGGCCTTCTACTCTCTGCCAGAACGCCAGTTTGTGTATTCCTGCAGGGGGACTGAGCCCGTGAACACAGGAGGGAGGAGAAGACAGAGGCCATGCTGGGCTTCCCCCAGCCTGAAGGTCGGTCCCACAGCCCGGTACTGAGGGGTAGGCAAGATTTCCCAGCCATTGGTCCCTTCACAGCCTCCTTTGACCAAATCTCTAGCAGTGTGTTTTGGGGGGTGGGCTGCAGCCTGGGAACGAGCTGGGATGGGGGCCTGGGAATGAAGGCGGTGGCCCCTGGGGGACGCTCGAGTGGGGCCAGCTGTTGCTGCCTGGCTCCACTTCCCACTCTGCGCCGAGGCTGCTCCCCTGGGCCAAGGCCGGTGGTCTGTCTGGGAGGGAGTGGGCGGACCATGGGGGTTGTGCCTTCCTCCAGGCATGGTGGTCCCAGGGGTAGCAGAGGTGGGAGGGAGCCACCTTCATGCTGAGTGGCAGAACCACTGTTCAGGAGGGCTGTGCTATCTCTCAAGCAGCAGGTCCCAAAGTCTGCTCTGAGCCTCCCTCCCAACCTTACCTGGCTTCCAGGCCAGCCCCCTGCCTGGGCCTGTGTTCCAGGCCTCTTACCCTCACCCCCAGGGCCCTCCCTTCTATACCATGAGCCTGGCATCAGCCTGTATCTTCTAGTCTAGTCCCGCTCTAGCTGGTCCTTCTGTCCAGGAAGCCACCCCACCAGGACCAGGACCATCCTAAAACTCCTACTCAATCTTCAAGACCCCTTGCACGCAACCTTATCCCTGGAAAGCCACTCCCATGCTGGGCCCAGGACCAATGTGGTGTCGTCATCTTTTCAAGACCGCTTTCTAGTGGCCTTGCATCTGCCCGTGGAGTGGACACCAGGGTGGGGTACAAGCTCTACACCATGGGTGAGAGGCCTTGTCCCCCAAGGCCTCAGTTTCCCCATCTGAACTGTCCTTGGCTGAAAGCATCCTTAGAGCTCCGGGGGGAGACCGAGGCCACCAGGACCTATGCTTCCACACCCTAGGTTCTAAGGAGATAGAGGGGCTCTGAAGAGTGGGGTTCGATGTGACTGAACTGGGGTTTTCCCCAACACGGAAGAGTAGAGGCCCAGCTGGCAGCACCCTAAACACTTGGATAGCTTCAGCAGAAGGCCAAGAGGCAGGTAGAGTGGCTGGCGAGGTGGGGGCCGGAGGGGGAATCTTTTTGCTCTCAAAATCCCTTTTGCCCGCCCTCGGCCCCCAGGGAAACCCGTGGTGCAGGAACCTGATATTTTAAGACTTAAAGCAAATGTTTCTGGAGTCCGAGCTGCACTGAGGCTCCCACTCAGGCCTCATGGGGGCAGGGCCAGACACAGAAGAGAGGAACCCCCACACCTCCCACACCCCTGCCACAAGCCAACCCCATCCCTCCTGCAGTTTCTGTTGAGACTGGAGGGACAGTGAGGAGGGACCCTCTTTGAGGGGTCAAAGCTGGGGGCAGCTTCAACACTGAGGGTGGGTCCCTCTCTCTCAGGCCTCTAGCACAATGTGAATCCTGTCAGGAGCCCAGAACCCCTCTAGGGCTGGTCTTCCCTGACCCTGACATGAGGATGTTGCCAGACAGTCCTTACCCATCGCAATCAAAGTGGGTAAGTCACTGTGCTGCTTTTGACCCAGTGGCAGAAGCCACCTGGAGCTCCGGGCTAAGAAATCTGCTTCTGGGTCCATGGAGCAGGGGATCTGGGATTGATTGGTGATGTCTGCCTCAGAGGCAGTTATGAACACATGGATTTGTGTGCTGGAACTGGCTTGATGAAAAAGCAAGACTCCAGGGACTCCCAGGTGCCTGGATGACAAAGGGGCCCGAAGTTGGCTCAAGCTGAGCAAAGCTGGCCTGGGTGAGGTCCAGGCTCCAGGTCCCACCTAGGGACTCAGTGGAGCCATTTTCCTTCTAGGAGCTTCCCAAGACTCTGAGGACTGGGGCACCATGGGTGGAGGGGCTGGATAGGTGGGTGGACAGGGAAGCTGGGGCTCCAGATGGGTCTGATGGGATTAGGGCCTAATCCCTAAGACATGTTTTGGGGACTGGGCCAGCCCAGGCCCAGCTGGGAATGTGGGAGGTGAGGAGGCAGATGTTCCGGGGATTCTTCCAGGGTGGGCCATCCTAACGACCACAGTCAGCTAGGCCCCCAGCCCTCAAAACACCTGCGTTGAGTCCCAGCTGTCAGGGCTGGGCCATACCCCTACCCCAAGCCACAGAGCCTGCCAGAGCTAAGAGCCTCCTCAGGGGCCATTGACCATTTTACAGATGGGAAACCAAGGCCCAGAGAGGGGGCAGAACTTTCAGGTCACATGGAGAGCCTACAGCCAGCCCCACTGTGCAGATTCCTTCCCTGACTCCGCCCCAGCCCCCGAGGCCCTCCTGGCTGGGCCGTGGGAGGGATGGAGCTCTGAATAGCTGGGTGTGGGTGAGAACAGACCCGAGTGTGAATCCCAGTCTCCAGCCTCCACCTGACACACACAATTTCCATTTCAGAGCTGGGGAAACTGAGGCACAATGACACAGAGTGTCTGTCCTCATAGCATGAGTCCAGGCCTGACAACAAGTCCCTCTCTGCACCGTCCTGTCCATCCTCCCACCCAGCCCCTTCATCCACGCATCCAGTGAGGTGAGGGAGCAGGTGCTGCCTGTTCACCCTGAGCCCCAACTTCCCCACCAGACTGTGGTCTGCTTCTCAGTGGCCCTTCTGCCCTGGTGAACTTCTATGCACCCTTAAGACTCACTGAGGCCTAAACAGTGAGATCCAGATGGCGCAAAAACCCCAGCTCCATCCCCAGCAGCTCATCTCCCTTCCCTGACAGGGGGAATTCTGTGCCTTGTGCCTCTCTGAAAGCCCACTAGCCCTCCTCGCTTCGATAGTACCAGGCCAGGCTCTGCTCCCACACCTCACTGGATGCTGCGGTTGAAGGGGGCTGGGTGGGTGGGTGGACAGGATGGTGCAGGGAGGGATTCATTGTTAGGCCTGGACTCATGCTATAAGGATAGACACATTGTGTCACTGTGCCTCAGTTTCCCCAGCTCTGAAATGGAAATTGTGAGAGTCAGGTGGGTGATGAGTCCTGGGTGCCTTGACCAAAAGTTTAGAGGGAGATCAGGGTGGGCTGCCCAGAAGAGTAGCTGCTGGGAGCTGCTCCCACAGTGGGCACCACCTCAGGGGTACAGATGTTTTCTCTACAGTTCCCTCACCCAGCCAGGTGCTCAGGGTTTCAACCTCTCACCAGGACCCTGCTGTCTGCGGGCAGACCCCTGACTAATGGCCTTTCCAGCCTAGGGGGCCAGGAAACTGTGCCTACTGCGGGCTGAAGCCTGCATAACAGCCCTTTCCAGGAAGCCAGGATGCCCAGAAGTTGCTGCCTCCCAAGTGATTGCAGCTGGCACCTGCCTACCACTGCCACCATTGTCCCCATGAGTGCTCCAACGACATCAGCCATTACTGCTTTATCTCAGCACTTCCTTCCACTCTTTGGGCCTCTGTTTCCCCATGTATGTCTGGGAGAAGGGCAGGTGAGCGGAATTTGATTAGAGGAGAGGAGAGGACATCCTAGGAGTTTTGGGCAGCTGGGGTTAGTGTGGGGAGAAGAGGCGGGCAGTGGGACTTGGGATGAGAGGGCAGGAGGAAGGAGGCAGCAGGAAGGCCCCCGTCAGTCGCTCCAGAGCACAGAGAGGTCCAGGGTCCCACATGTAGGAAGCAGAGGAACCCGGATTTAAGCCAAGGGCAGACAATGCCTTGCAGGTGAGAAGTGACTCCCCCAGGAGCCACTGCTCACTGCCACTGTGCCCACTGTCTCCACACACAGAGCCCATTACCTAGGCCTCTCTGAGGAAGGCCAAGGGGGCCAAGAACCAAAGCAACCTGCTTTCAGGAACCTGCTCCCACCTCAGACCTTCTGACTGAGACGGAATGTAGAAGCAGATGGGCTGAAGACCAGGTCGCCTCTTCGAAGCCCATGTGACCCTGAAGGCTCAAGGTAGAGCTCACCCCACTGTCCACAGGTGAGGGCAGGTATGGATAGGAAGATGGCAGTGAGACAGGGTCCAAGGATGGCCTCGTACCCAGGCCCAATTCCTTTCCTCAGCCACACCTCTGCCAGGGCCCCCTCCTCCTTTCCCCACCCCCAACTGGTTCCTAGGCCCCTAGCCCTGCTTGGGCACCCGGGCTCCAAACCAGAAAAACTAGATGAAGAATAAACAAGACTACACTGCAGCCTCCACCACGTCCAGCACAGGCAGGGCTGTGGAGCTGGGTCCCCCTCCTTCCTGGGGTCCCGAGAGGCAGGCCGGGAGGGGTAGCCGGGAAGGGAGTGTGCAGAACCCATCATTTCCAGCTAGCACCCAGCTTTCCCCAGTTTGCCCCAGCCTGCGTCCTCAGCCCAAGCTCCTGCCACACCAGGCACAACACCCTGTGCTGGCCCTGCTGTCTCTCCAAGGATGGGCTTTCTTCCCACCAAGCTACAAACCAAGAAGGGCAAATCCTACTGACCTGGATGCCATGAACCACCTCTGGGAAGTGAGCTCATCTTCACTAGGAGCATGACAGTAGGGCAGAAGACCACAAGGGCTGCAGAGGGGAAGCACAGAATGGAGGGTACAGCTGGTTTCCCTGAGGTCCCCTGCAGACAGAGAGTCCTGGGCCCAAGACTCCCTCCTCGACTCCAGGTTTCCAGGATCTGACCTCTAGGATGATGAGACAGAACTGCACATTGTAGGTGCTGGATGAGCACTCGCTTATTCAATCAACAAACATGCTGGTGAGGTCCAGTGACAGTGGGTACCTCAGACTCATCAGTCTTCACTCTCCCCATGTCCACCTACCCCTGCCCTCTTTATGCCCTCTCTGAGGTGAGGCCACACCACTGGACCTTACGGTGTCTCAGACAGGCCTCCCCTCCCCAGTACCTGCCGCTCCTGCCCCAAAGGCCTTGCTTGTGACTTTAATCAAGTGAGGGTAGAAACTATTGATTTGGATCCAAATAACAAGAAATGACCACAGCGGAAAACTGGAAGGATGCTTGGCATTTTTCGGTATATTTACAGATTCTTAGCTGAATAGTTTCCTCTCTACAGGAGTAGGAGAGAAGGCTTGTGGTTTAGGGGAACAGTGGAGCAGCTAGCTGGAGAGGGTCATATCCGAGGGCAGGCCAGTCGGTGTTCAGGACTCACCCAGAAGTGGGGATGCAATGCTGGGCCTGGGAGACAGACCTAGTGGGACCTTGGGCCCAGGATGCTGTCTGAGGGGGCTAAGAAGGGTAGCCAAGAGATTAAGGGGCAGGCACTCCATCCATCCCCATCTGAGCCCCACCTGCCTTCCTCAGAGCCCTGAGGCTCAAGGGACTGTCAGCTCAGGAGCAGTTTGAGGCTGGGACAGGAGGGGAAGTCCAAGGGTTTTGTCCAGAGGACACTGGAGTCAAGATCCCTCATCTGGGCTAGTTGTCAGCTCAGAACAGCCTGAAGAACAGGGGTTTGGCACAAGGATGGGGCACAAGGGTGAGCCTGAAGAACAGGGGTTTGGCACAAGGGGTGGCACAAGGATGAGCATACAGAGCAAGATAGGACCTAAGGATGAAGGGGCCAGGTGGGGGCTAAGGCTGTGGGGTCCAGAGTGGCAGGGTGGAACCAGCCGAGGGCCCAGCCACAGTCGGTGCTGGGCGGGCCTACCCTTCCTGGGGGCCTGGCAGCAGATGGGCTGAAGACCAGGCTGCCTCTTCGAAGCCCATGTGACCCTGGAGGCTCAAGACTTTAGGTGAGGATGAGGGCAGTGTCCAGGGCTGCTTTGGGCTGAGTGGGCTGGGCACCCAGCTGTCTTGAGAGGACATGCTGCCCCACCCTTGGGCTTTGCCACCAACATTCACATGACCCACGTCTGGCTGCCTGCCTGGTCAGCACCCCTGCCAATCATGCTGACCTTCCTCCCACCAGCACCTGCTGGGAGCTGACAGAGATCTCTATTCCCGGCCAGGCGCCTGCTCAGGTTATATTTAGGCCATTGGGGGTGAGGAGGGTGCTGGGCTGCTAATGCCCTCCTGGGGCCCAGAGCAGGGGCAGCTGGGGCTGGGCCGTCTGCCCAGGCCCAGCTTGAGGGCTCAGGATGAGCTCTGAGACACAGATTGCTGCCTGTGGGGCCTCTCCATAGGCTCCTGGCCCTCTGTCCAGTCATTTGCAGGCTGGGAGGCATGGGCTCTGGCCCTGGTTCATATGGGCAACTGAAACTGGACTAAGGTCTGAGATCCCAGCCATGGAAGGATAAGGCTGACCATGCTGGGAACTCCAGGAGCTCAGCCTGGGGTCGGGGGTGGGGGCAGAGGTCTTTGAGCTCCAGAGGCTCAGACATCCATGAGCTTAGCTGGTCCCTCCTGGGATCTCCCAGGGCCCTGCCTGAGGAGACGAGAGGACACTGCACACCAGGCCCTTCCTGCCTGCCCAGACTGAAGCCTCCTTCCCTCCTGCTGCCAGGCAGGATATTCCCAGGGAGGAAATGGCCCCTTGGAGGCCACTCCATTCCTGCTGGAATCCAGGGCCACTTCCTGCCTCACGTGGACCTTGGTGCTGCCCCCAATTCTGCCAGCCCAGACCAGACCCAGGCTTCTTGCCCCAGCAGCATGGAGGGGCAGGGATGTCTCAGCATCATCCGGCCTAGTGGGCATGGGCCAAGCTCTCCAGACCCGAGGGCCTGAGAGCTTCTGCCTGGGACCCCAGAACCCTATCCATAGACCCCCTCCTTCAGACACCCCTACTCTGGCATCGCCTGCTGCCCCCATAGCCCATCTCCATGGGGGAAGGTGACCTCAGCATCCCCGGTCTATCTCCAGGAGCTGATGGCTGCATCAGAGCATCACCCTGGCTATGACAGAAGCACGCTCATCTTGAACCAGTGGGCTAACCTGGATCTGAAGGGTCCTGTAGTAGAGGTCACAACCCTGCTCTGGAGGTAGTCTCATCTCCAGGGAAGGTCCCTCCTCGGCCCAACTCTCCCTTTCCGCCCAAGCCCCTCACCCACCAGGTCTTCACACCCCATTCAATGGGGCTTCCTGCCCCTGTCGACCCCAGGTCAGGGCAAGTCGCCTGGCTATCCCCCTCCACCCTCTGCCCTAGGAAATGCAACTGAGGGCTGCAGGACTGGGCTGGAGAAGCTGAGGGCAGGGCTGGGGGCTCTAAGGGAAGTGAGAGGCCCCCGCCCCACCCGCTCCGAGGTTCAGGAAGTAGAGATCTCAGAAGTTTCCTCTCAGCCAGACGTGCTCTTGGTGGGGCCGGGCAGCTAGGGGGTCAGAGGCCTGGCCACAGCTGCCCCTTCCTCTCCAGCCGGTCACCAGCTGGGTGGGCTATGCTACCACAGGCCTTAGGCTGAGTAGCTGAGTGTCCCTTGGGCCTGCAGGTGGCCGGCAGTCAGGGCCAGAAGGTCTCTAAGTCCACCCAGGCTGGAGGCACGTCTGCCATGGTCTCCTTGGGGGCTTTGGGCACAGCCCGCCCTGCCTGACAGGATTTGCCATCAGGTGCGTGTAGCAGGACTCAGGAGCGCCCAGCAGGGCCCACTCCAGTCTGGGCCTGTGTTCCCTCCAGCTGGAACTCCCCTGAGCCTGTTTTCTCATCTGTACAACAAGGTGACAATCCCTGGCCCCAACAGATAGACAGACAGAAGGGCCAGTGAAGGCTGGAGCTGTGCCGACTGGGCAGAGGACCCCTGGGGCCTGCTGGGGCAATGCAGTGTGTCCAGGCCTATCAGATCCCAAGGCCCGGGGCCCGACTACTTGGCCCTTGATCAAGCCTTGGCCCCTCCTGATGTTCTCACTTAACCTCACCCTGAGCTTAGGGACCTACTTGGCTACTCAAAGGCTTTTTCTTCCTGACCAGGTGCCCCCCAGCTCAGGTTCTGCTGGGGAGCCCATATACGCACTAATAAAGGCTTCAGAGGACCCCAGCCCAGCCAGGCCCAGAGTGCACAAGGCAGCGATGAGGGAGTTCTTGTCATCTGGGTAACAGGTGGACCCTACTGTCAGGTACATTGTCATATTGGCTCATCCTCCACTCGTGATAGGGACCTGGACTGCATAACAAAGGGGAGACCAAGGCTCGGGGGCACTGACTTGCCCAGGTCTCAGTCTGTCCAGGTCTCTGGCCAGGACAAGGCCAGCACCGTGGCTTACGAGTATGTGTCTATGACTCTGTCTGAGGCCTCTCCTGTCCCCCGCCCCTAGCCCACACATGATGGGCGGTCGTCCATCAGCGCGGCCAGCCCTTCTGGCCATCCATCACCAGCCGGCGGCCACAGGAGGAACGGCCTGTTTGTTTTGCCAGCTCCGTGTCGCTCCCTGGGGCGGGGGCTAGAGGAAATGGCTATTTTCTGCCTGGGGGGCTGGTGGACAGCAGAGGTGTGCAGGGCACCAAGGGCAGGGCCAGGCTGGGATGTGGCAGGACCCCAGCTGGACGAGGCCCCTTGCAGCTGCCTGAGGACTTGCCCTGCTCTATGCCTCAGTCTCCCTTCTGGCACCAGGGTGAGTGACATTGGGATTTTCTGACTGTTCCCACGGCAGCTGTCTCCAGCCAGGCCACTCACCCCTGCCCCTTACCACTGGGTGGGGTGGGCTCAGGTGTCAGCTGTCACCGGGTTGGGGGTCCTCTTGTCAGAAATCCAAGATGCTTGATGCTAGCTGTCCACAGCGGCTGTGGGGAGCAACCCTGGGGGCGGGGTCAGGCTATAAACCAACTGATGAGGGGTGGGTAGCTTCCGAGAGGTCTGGAAGTGTCCGGGCACCTATTTGGAGTCATTCAGCCTCAAGATCAGAGCCAGGGACACTTGGAGTCACATTAGGAGAGACAGCAAATGTAGAATGGAGCCTCGAAGTGACAAGCCATACTAAGGGGACAATGTCCAGATTCCTGGGCAGTGTCCTTAGCACCTACAGAATGACAACCGCTGCCTCATGAAGTATATACATAACAGATATAATTTACTGACATGGCTAGGTGCCCAGCAATCATAATCATTTCTCTCAGCAACACCCCTGAGGCTCTCGTGGGACGTGTCTTTTACTACTGTAGCTTCAAACCTCTGCCCTTACCCCGATCCGTAACATGGTCACTCTTCACTGACCCCATCCTGTGCTACCAAGGAGGGTCTTGGGCTCCCAACTGGACCTGCAGATAAAGAAAGCAAGCCCCAAAGTCCACAGAGTAACTAATAGTCATCCTGCTTTGAACGTGCAGAGATGGACAGAAGGTGCTCAGGGGAATAGTGGCATCTGAGGCAATGAGAGAGAACTCTCTGGGTGCTAAGTTGAAGGGGGTCTTGGAGAAGAAGGATCAGCAAGGCCTGACTCCCTGAGTCCCAGCCTCAGTCCAACTCACGAGAGCGGGCTTAGCCCCACTGATGTCCCACCTCCTTGTGGACCTTTGAGGCCACTCTCCTAGATGGTTTGGTTCTGCCTTGCCACTCACCCTACAGGCTCAAGGAACAGACAGAAACAGCAAAGTGGAGTGAAGGGCCCAGCAGGTGCAAAGGGTGAAGTCCCGAGCTGGGTTTAGTTGTCAGTGGGGACAGAACAATGGCACGGAGCCAGAAAGGAAGGGACACATAGCCAGGGGCCCAGACAGGAGCCAGGACCTAGGCAGGCGGGCGATTCAGAGAAGGGCATACCATTGAGTCAGACAGCCATACCGGGCTGTCTCAGGAAAGCCCCAGGTGTTCCTACTCCACGTTGGCTTTGTTGGGAGGCTGCCTCAGTTTTTCCAGTGGGCATCTCATAAACTTTCATTGGTCCCAGGGCCTGGCCATTCCCAATGAGGCCTGAGATAGCCCAGTGCCTGCCTATACCCTCCCCAACATGGGGCAGCCCAGGTGCATTCAGTCCTGGCAAACACCTGGGAGGGAAGGGCTTGGTTGGCTCTGGGGCACAGGTGAAAGCTCACATTCATCTGTCTGTCTGTCTGCCCTGCACAGCCGGTGCCAAGCATCTACTTAGCAGGATAGGGTAGCCGACGCCTTCATGGCACCCACGCTCCTTCCTGCCCCCACTGCCTGGCAGCCAAAAATAACTTCAGCCACCTCATCTCAGCCTCAGTTTCCCCATCTCTGGGATGCCCCTCAGTGGGTAGAGAGAAGAACAAGACAAGATGGGGGTAGGAAGATTCGGCCAGATCCTCCCTTCTGTTCTTCCGGTCTCAATTCCCAGCTGGCCCGGGGAAGCTGAGGGTCCAGGCTTGGCCAGGGGCCCCTCTCTCCTCTTTCCTATCCTCCACTGGGATTATCTCAGAGCCAGGGACAGCTCAGTGGGTTTAGTAGGGACCCAAGAGGGGGGCTTCTACAGAGGCAAAATTGACCCAGCCCCTGCCCCATCCAGACACTGCTGGCTACTTAGACAGCAGGAAGGGCCAGGCTACTCACTACACACACAAGCGCTGGCCAGACCTTCTCAGCCATGAAGGCAGAAGAGGCCCAGGGGGAGGGGTGGGTGGAAGAACCAGCCCAGGGACCCATCCATGGACTGACCAGGGAGTGGGCCCGGCAGCAGCAGGGGCTCCACCGGTGGTGGGGGGGCCTCAGGGTTGTCAGGCTGTCCCCTCCCCACAGCTGTCTCAAGCTCCCACCTCCCCCTCCCACCCCCAGGACTCCTATTTCACTGAGGAGATTAAGACCACCTGGCGAGAGCCCCCTCCTGGCCCTCCCTAGCCCTAGCCCTCCCCCCTAGCCCCATGGGCCCCTCGAGGTGCCCTCCCCACCTCACGCCTCTCCACCCCACATTCCCACGAGGCCTCCACAGCCCTGCCCCCCTGCGCTAGACAACATCACCACCTGCTCAGTAGGCTGCCTGGTCCTCTGAGCCCGGACCCCTCCAGTCCTCACCCGCCTTGCTTCACCAGCCCAGCCTGCCAAACCTTGACAGGCCACTGTCACCAGCCGTTGTCCCCACAGTGGATCTCTGGTCACATCTTGCCCTGCCCCTCCAGGCCTGGCATCCTTTCTGGTCAGCACAGGCTGCAGCCCCCTGCTGTTTTTGCAGAGTCTTGGGAGGGAACCTGGGCAGCCCCATGCTTCGAGGATGGCAGCCTGGGGTCTCAGTTGTGGGCCCGTCCAGCCTGCATAGGCAGCCAGCGGGGCATGCTGCTGGCTCAGACAGACGGAGGAATCTGAGCTCTGAAAACCGCAACTCTGAGCTCGCCTGTTTGTTTGCTTTTGAGAAATTCCAACCTGGTTCAGCAGAGCCTCAGAGGAGGGAAGGGATTTGTCTGGCTGGGGTGGGGCGGGGCCATGCTCTTGGACATGGGGAAACCAAGGCTGAGTCTGGGACCGGGGTTGGGTGGGGAAGCCAGGCAGAGCATACCTGACTGAGATTCCGGGGGGGCGGGTGTGCGCGGTGGGTCGCAGAGCCAGAATCTCCCCCTCCCTGAACTCCAGATCAGGCCTGGAGGCTCCACAGGAGCACAGAGGTAACAGATGCCCACCCACACTCCTGGGGGACGAGTTGGATTGCGGGGTGGTCTAAAGAGGCCCAGGAAGTAGCAATGGTGACATTAACTGAGAGGCCACATTTGGGAACTGACATGAACTTGCTTGATCCACACTGTGAGACCCCCAACATTTTCTCTATTTCTCAGACAAAAACACTGAGTCTTGGAGAGAGCAAGCTGTGTCCCTGGACACAGAGCACTGCAGGTGAGGCTCATGCCTGACCCCGGCTCACGGTGACTGAGCCACACTACCGGCCTTGGTTCTGCCCTGTTTCAAAGGGCCATGGGGACAAGGAGCCCAACCTGAAAGAAATGAATTCTCCTGTGAAATTTTATCCCCACCTTCTTCCCACAGCTCCTACCTTGGAAAGGCAGTAGTTCAGGCAGGGCTGAAGAACTTCTGGGGAGGGGCATCAAGGGAGACCAGGTCTGGCTGCTTCCCCTGGTCTCCCCAGGCCCAGCTGCCCATGCCCATGGTCCTCAGCATAGGAACGCCATTCTGGAGCCTTGCTCATCAGGCCACTCTGCCTTCACACTTACTCTACTGTGACAGAGCACCCCTACCACTTGGATAGTGTCTCTCAGGCTGGACAGTTTACCTGTCTCCTGCCTGGTCAGCGGGCAGAGGGGGAGAGCAAGGGTGAGCCTGCTGAGGACAATGGGCACAGAGACTCCGGATACGAGGCCACAGCACCTGGGTGAGGTCCTAGGCTAATGATCCAGCAGCCCTGAGGGCTCTGCCAGGGAGCAGAGTCGATGGAGAAGGGCACGAGCACAGAGCCAACCTTCCACTGCACTTCAACTGGATGTCCACCAAGAGTTTCTCCTAATAGTCGCGCTTGGCTGTTATAGTGAATATGTGGGCAACTTGAATTTATTTGCTAACCTTATCAAGCATTTAATGAAAATTCCAGTTCTGATATATTCAATTATTTTAAATGCTCTAAGTATCTTTAAGGGGAGACACAATACATCCAGTGATTATAGGGAAAATTCCCTCGCTATGACCTATTAACAAAGGTGCTGATGTCACTGGCTTAGCAGTCATTCTTCATTGCCTCTGGTGCTGACCCCAGTTTCTTCTCAGAGCTTCCCAGAGCTCATCTTACTCACTCAGACTGACTAAGGGCTGGGCCTGAGCATGCAGAGTGACCTCCCCGGTGACTCCACCTAAAAGGATCTCTGTTGAGTGACCTTGTTGTGGGAGACTTTTCCTGTACCCAGTGTCCAAAGCATTGTCCTGGCCATCGGACCTTCCTCCCTGGGGCATCTTGAGCATGTTACCTTCAGGAAATGACCTAACATGAGTGGAGTGAAACATTTATTCTTCCTTCATCGTGTGGTACCTGAGACTCCACATGGACTTGTCCAAGTCAAGTAAATACAAGGTCCACTTGAGTTACGGAAGAAAGTGTCACTGACATTGAAAATTTGCCACAGTGGCCACTGTGAGGTATACACCTGCACACTCATGCATATCTGTGTAAACATTATGCACGTGAGGTATGTGCACTCTGGTCCATGTTGGTGTCTATGTATGAGAACAGCGTGTGCATGTGTGTGACCTTGATCACATGTGTGGTGTGTTCACATGTGTATGTACACAGTTGTGGATGCGTTAATGTGTGTGGTATATACACACATATTCATTCACGCCCATGCTCACAGACGTGTGTGTGGTGCTGTGGGTATCATATGGGTGGCTGGTGGATTGGTACAGGTAGCCAGCTGGGGTCCCCTGCTGGCCAGAGGAGAGTGTTTGCAGGTGTCTATCTTCTGATCGCTCACCCTCAGCCAACATACCTCAGGGGCTTTTGGGGTCTGTCTTTTTCCTTGGAAAGTGTGACTCCCCTGCCTTGGTCACAGAGGGGAAGCAAGGGGGCTGGAGGGGCTGGTTTCCTCAGCCCTCAGTAGGCAGCCTAAATCTAGGTCACTTGGGTCTCTGAACTCTACCTCTATCTGAGAGCACCTACAGTGGAGGGGCTAGTATGGCCAGTAAATGGACAGATAGATGGACAGCTGGCTCACCATGTGGCTAGGTTCTCCCGCCAAGTAGGCAGCTAAATCAACAGGGCCAGAAATCGGAGAGGGGCCCAGGACCTGGCTCTGCACCAGTCTGTTTGTTTGTTTGTTCTGGAGTTGTGGGAACTTCCAGCCTGCAGGGGGCCCTTGTGCCCTGCAGGAGACGGAGGGTGCTATTACCCAAGACTAACTGACAGCCCCATCCGGCTGGCCATCCTTCTCACCATCTCCCCCCATGTGTCTTCCTGAGCACTAGACCCAGAAGACAGCACCCATAGTGAGTGGGGTGCAGCTAGGCCCTTGGCAGATGGGAGGCTGTGCACCAGCTGTGCACAGCTGTGAGGACCCTGGTCCATCCCCTCCTAGCTTTGAGGGGACTGGTGTCACTGGGATGTATGCCTCTGTCCTGCCTTCTCTTCTCCCACACCCATCACCCCTTCCAGCATCTGCCCCTCTTAACATCTCATTTTCCCTCTTTGTTCATCCTGTAGTCATCAGTCCCCCAGGGTTCCACTGTCCTGGAACCAGGAGGCAGGTGGCGCTGGGGTCTCAGAAGAGTCCCAGGTGATGCCATGGGAGAGGTAAGTGGTCCAGTCCTACTCTGGCCACGGCTTAGCTCACTCCCACCCCACTCTCTCCAAGCCACCAGAGTGCACACACCGGGCTATTTCTAACTCCTGAGCCTTTTCAAGAGTTCCATGGGGTTTGTCTGCCCAGGCTCACCTGGGCATCCTTGGAGTCTGGGTCCCTCTTATGTAGATGCCACAATACCTGGGGCTCCCAGACAGAGCTTCTGCTTGCTGTCTGCCATGCCCCACAGAGCTGGGGGCCAGACATAGAACCCTTCCCCTACCAGAGGTTTGTGTAAGGGCCTAACACCAAGGAGAAGGGGGAGGGGAGCTGGCAGGGAGGTCTGCTTCAGTAGGGGAGCCCTACTTCAGTAGGAAAAGCCAGGAGGCAGTTAGGGGCCAATAGTGCCGCTGCTCTCTCCAAGCTGAAAAGAGGGGGTCGTTTCCTTCTTCACCCTTACAGGACCGCATCACGGGGAGCATAGGACCTGTGTGCACTGCAGGATCTGTGCACAGGGAACCCAGGACCTGTGCACTGAAGGGCGGGGCAGCGATACAGCGCCCGGTTGCGGCCCCGGCCCTGGCTGTGCGGCGACTGGACCGGCCCCAGGGTCTACAAGCTCACCCTATACGAGCAGCCAGTGCTCAGGCCAGCGGTGCGTGCGCTGGGCGCGGGAGGAAGGTGCAACCCTGGCTTTAACCGCAGACCCCGAGCTCACCGCGCCCGCGCCTCCCACACCACGCTGAGCCCACGGGTCTTCTCCCCGCTCTGTGGCTGGGGACCGAGGGGCGGGGAGGCCACAGCACGGCGGCCCCCACCTGCCTGTCCACGCCCACACCGGCCATCCAGAAAGCTGCGTTCGTCGGCGTCGCGGGCCAAGCACCTTCGTTGAATGGAAGAGCGACTGGGGCGCGCCCAAGGAGCCAGGGTCTTTCGAGAGGCGTCTGGAATCAGAGAGGTGGGGACGGAGCCGGGAAGAGACGACAGAGCCTCTGGAGTGCCCACCTCTCCCGGCTCCAGCGAAGGTCATTCCTCTCGCCGCTGCCTCGCTGAAACTCGGTCCCCAAAGGCACAGCCTCGGAACTGCAGGCAAGGGAGGAGCCGCTGACTGCTGCAGAACCGCAGGGTACAGGCTGCTCCTGGTGCGGGGTCTCCCTGCGAAACCCCTGGGGCCGAGTCCTAGGCAAGCAGCAGAGGCAGTTCCTGGCTAATCAATCCTGAAATGAATGAATTTGGACAAGTAAAACCCAGCCCCCCTCTGTCTGAGCCCTGAGTGACGCAGCCCAGTTCTGCCCCGCTGCAAACTCCGAATCCTAGGAGAGGAGGTCCCCAGTGCGCCACGCACTCACATCCTGTGGGCTCCCTGTACAGATCCATCTTTGTGCCCTTTTGCCCTAGATGGCCTGAGACCCGCTGGGGCGCGAGTGGTGCGCACCTTGACTTAAGCAGCACGTGAGCGCAAGGATTGGTGGGGCTTCGAGCCTGCCAGAGATGCACGAGGGTGCGCGGGTCCCTTCAGGGCTGGAAACCGAGAGGCGGGAGTGAATTCTGAGCTGTGTGCGCGGAGCTGTGGATGTGCTTTTACAGTGGGCAGAGGGTGAGGAGTGGGGTCCCCGCCAAAAGAGTGTGAGAGTGCCCGTCTTGACGGCTTGTGGGAGCCACTTGTGCTCTAGGGAAATGGGGCTGGGCAGACAGCGGGGCAGCCAAGGCTGTCCTCTCCTGCGCGCTGGGGAGAAAACATCCGAAATACGGCTTGCTCCAGGCGAAACTCCGAAGATGCTGGGGGAGGAGAGTGGTGAGTGAGCCGAAGCACGCAAGTCTCCTGGGCAGTACTGGGTCACAAACCTGCACCCACGTGGGACCCTTGCAGGGCCCAGAGGGAGAAACAAAGGCTGTGGCCCTGTCCCCGCCAAGGAGAAGCCCCGGTCCCAGTCCCAGCCCCAACTGCCCCCATTCCCACTCCCGCCTTCTGCCGGACTTCTAGTCTCCACCTCGTACCAATGAGCTGCCAGTTAAAGCCGAGCCTCGGTTTTAGGGCCTGTAAAATGGTCTCACAGCACCCACCTCACAGCCAGCCGGCGCGGCGAAATGCGGGTCTTGTCTTCACTCTGCGCCCCAGGCAGAGGGGCGGGCCGCGCAGCCCAGGCCCCAGCAGTGCACCACGCCCTTAAAAGGCCATCCCTGGAGGCTCAGGACCCCCGGCCGTGCTCGGCTCTCCTGGCCAGCGGAGCCAGGCCTCCTACCTCGCGGTAATGGAGGCGCGGCCGGCAGGGGGAGCGATGCGGAAGGGAGCCCCGTTGGGTCCAGGTGAGGGAGGAAGTATTCCCGCAGGCGGCGGCGAGGCGTGCGCGCGCGGGACGGTGTGTGCGGGGTGCGGGACCACCAGCGGGTGCGTTTCCTCGGGTCTGCGGCCGTAGCGAGGGCTGGACGGTGCGGGCGGTTAGGAGCGCGGGCAGCTGGAGGGGCGGCAGAGCGCGGCGGAGCGAGAGGGCGGAGCGGCGCCCCAGGAGGGACGGAGGGGGGGTCGGAGGAGTGCAGCCCCGCTGGGCGGTAGAGGCAGTGGCTCCGCCGCAACTGGAGGCTCGGGCGGCCTCGCTTTTCGGGCCCTTTGGGGCCCCTCCAAGTCGAAGGATCCAGAAGGGACCGCGCGTGAAGCTACAGGGTCCAGGATTCTGAGTATCGGCAGCTGCTGGAGCGCGGTCGCTCGACAAACGGAGCGGCCTGGATGGGACCCCTCACCTCTTCCCAGCGCCCTGTGGTGGACCCCGCAGAATCTTCTCTGCTGCGGCGCTTTTGATGACTTAGCCAGGCCCGGCAGGTCCCAGCTCAGGCAAGAAGGGGTTAATGAGGGACTCTAATGACTCCCTCTCCCCTCCACTGCCTCAGAGGTGGAGCACCAGGGACTTTGGGATGGCCCCCAGAGGTTGACCCAGAGTCTTCAGGAAGCCCCAGGGTTTTTCACTTTCACTTCTCCCGTCTCAATATTGGCCTCTGCCTTCAGGTACTCACCCAGGCACGTGAGGAAGTCTCCCCCCAGGTGCAGAAAACACATGCTAGGACAAGGTGGATCCCAGATTATGCACAACCACAAAGCAGGAGCCCACCCCACCAAGCCCCTACAGGGAGACCCACACATAGACTGTGGGTATGTGCAGCAACCAGCAATAGGTACCCCAGGTGACAGCCCTGCACACCTCTCTGGGTACAGACCGCCTACACGGGGCACACCTCCTGCAACCCTGCCATGACTTGCCCCCCCCCATGTCCCCTCCCAGCTGGGCTTTCTCTTCTACCAGGAGCAACACCTCCTGGGGTCCTGGAGAGAGTGGGCTGGCCCTGCTCAGGGAGGAGGGACAAGGATCTCGAGCCTGGCTAGTCCCCATATCATACTCCTCCCAGAACCTGCCCCTAGGCCCCATAAGTCACTGTCACTGTCACAGCCCTGAACAGCCAGCCACTCAAGGCTGAGAGAATGCCCTAGCAACAGCTTTGCTTTCCCTCCACAGTCCACAAAGCTGCCACTGCAGCCTGGGGGGCAGGGAGGGGGCTCACCGTACATGAGGTCACACACACTACACCCCAGTCACACAGCACTGTCCACATGCTCACTGGCTGCACTCTGGCCTCATACTCTTTCCTAGACCTCAGGCCCAGGAGCCAGTCCCTTTCCACTGGAGCCTACTCCCTAGTCCCTAGTTCCTGGGCCTTCCCCACCTGCCAGCCAGTAACCCCTCCAGCCTGGGGTCTGAGGCCTTGGGATTGTAAAAACCCTGGGAGAAGATGCCTGCCCCCCACCTCCACCCAGACAAGCACAGGCAAACAACGTGGTTGCAGGCAGAGAGGCCTTGAAAAGGAGGACCTTACTGCCAGAACCTCAGTGCAGGACCAGAGGCTCCTGAGAGGCAGGGAGGCTTGACACCCTGATGGGGAGACCCTGGTCAAGAAGCCCATGGATGCCTGATCTGGTCAGAAGAGGGGCTGTAGCAGCAGTAGGTGGGGGAAGGCACAGGCCAAGTCAGGCCTTAGCATCTGAGATGCCTAGGCCTAGACGCCCTCAGGCCTCAGGCAGGCAGGCCTTAGCTCATTCTGCTGGGCCTAACTGCCCCAAGCAGGCAGGCTGGCTGTGGGGTGGGTGGCGAGCGAGGGGCAGCACACCACTGGACCTAGAGGCCTGAACTCCTCCGACGACGTGTCCTCGGCTCCCTCGGCCAGTGCAGGCCCCGCCCCCGGCCCTCCCTGAGCCAGGCCGGTGCGTGGGGAGGTCGGAGGAGCGGGCACTGCCCACCCTCCGGATGTATAAGCGTCCTGGTCAGAGGCGGGCGGTGCGCGCCCGGGTGCGCGTGACGCTTGGGCTCCCGGGCTGCGCAGCCTGGGCAGCGCCCCTCTCTGCTTCGGGTCCCCAGTCAGGACAGTGAGCCGACTGAAGGGGGCTGGGGGTGTTTGCTGGGCTGGGTCCTGTTCTGCTGCGCCGGAGGACAGGACGACACCACGGCCCTGGGGTTGTCCGCCTGCCGCCAGTGCTGGAGCCCGAACTGCCCTCTCCTCACCCAGGTGCAGGGGCAGCCAGGGAGGAGGAGGCGGGAGGGGCTGAGGGCAGGGGCAGGGCCGGGCCCAGGCAGCCCCTCGGCGCTTTACCGGTGCTCAGCTGCGGTGTGCTGGGACCGGGCGCTCCTGGTATAGCCGCCTCCCCTCTGGGGCTGTAGAAGCTGACAGTGGCTTTACCATACAGAGGGAACCCCAGCCTCGGTGGGAGCAGTGGGATGTTCGAAGGGCGATGGTCATGGAGGTCCCTGGGAGCAGAGGTGAGGGGCCAGGAGCTTGAAAAGCAGAAAGGCCCTGTGCTCCCAGTGAGCTCCACCCGACTGGGCCCCTTGGCTGCCACTGGCCAGGAGTGGGGGGCTGTGACGCCATAATCCCCTGGGCCCGGCTGTGGCTATGAGTGGCACCAAAGGCTCCCGCCCCCGGGTCCCGTGGGCTGGGCCGGCCTCGGTGCGGCTGGGTGCACGCAGTCGGAGGCGGCGCCGGCCAGGCCGCCGGGCGCCTATGGACTCGCGGAGCCCGCTGTCTCCCCGGGCCAGCGCGTTCAGCATCGCCTCTCTGGTTGCAGCAGAGGCCGCAGAGCGCACCGCTCGCTTGGGCCCCGGGTCCTCCGACCCGGTGAAGCTTCACCGGCTCCTGGAATCCCCGGCCGGGATGCACTTCAGCACCGTCACCAGAGACATGGAAGGTGAGCCTCCCCGATGCGTCTACACCTACCGCCGGCCAGACCCTTGCCTCTGCTGCCGTGGGACCCCAGCAAAGAGGGTTGGCAGGGCCCGGGCGCAGAGCGGGTGGCGGGGAGCTCTGGCAGAGTGGGATCCAGGCTTCCAGCTTCAACTCTGGGGCAGAGGAAGGGCAGGCATCTTGCCCAAAGCCTGTGCACCCTCCAGCCTGGGGACCCAGCTGCAGAGACCCGCACACAACCAGACATAGACCCAGAAGAGGGCTAGTGGAGGCCGGGAAGGACAAGAGAGGCGGATCAGAGAAAGGTAGCAGAGGTTGCTTAGAGCTCGGAGAGGTGGGATGAAAGTCGCACAACAGGAGAGTGCCAGAGTCAGGGAACACAGGACTAGGAAAGAAAGTGGTGAGGCAGCCAGGAGGTGAAGAAATTGAGAAAAGGAGAGAAAGGAAAGAAAACACAGAAAACCCAAAAGGAGAGCAGGAAAAAGAAGAACGAAAAAAAAACAAAGGGCAAGAAGAAAGTGAAGTAAAATTTAAGTAAAGTCATTTTAAAAAGAAAAAATTAGACTTCACGTTTTGTGTTTTAAAAAAGAGAAAAAACCATGAATAACAAGGACATACAGAAATAAGAGGGAAAAAAGCAGACTGAAAAGAAAGACAAAGAGTGATGAAAAATTAAGTGGAAAAAAAAAGAGTGGGACATAACAGGAAAAAGAGGAAGAGGCAGAAAATCAAACAGTAATAAAGAGAAACGAAAGAGATAGTGGAAGAAGGAAATACGATTAGGAGGGAAAATTTAAACGAGGAAGACAAAGGTAAAAAAATAAACTAGAAAGAGAGCCGGGAGAAAGAAGGGAGAAGTGCAACGCGGGAGGGCGGCAGAGCGAGGGGCGGCGGACGGCCCCGCGCTCTGGGGAGCCGGTCCGGGCGGTCGGGGGGCCCGGGCCGAGCAGCCTCGGCGGGCGGGCTGGGGGGTCGGGAGGGGAAGGGCGAGGAGGGCGCGGAAGGGGAGGGGAGGGAGGCATTGTCCTCGGTGGCGGGGTGGGGGCGCGCGGCGGGCGGGCGCGGCGTCGCCCGGGCCGGGTCTGGTGGTGGCGGCGCGTCTGGCGGCAAGGAGCCCGCCACTCGGCCCGGGGCGCGGGGCAGCGCTCACCTCGGCGGCTGGGCGGCGGCGGCGGCCCGCGGGTCATGATCTCCGCCGTGTCCAGCCCGTGGCTCACGCAGCTCTCGCACTTCTGCGACGTTGCAGCCTTCACGGCCAGCAGCCTGAGCAGCCTGGGGGCCGCCGGGGGCTTCCCGGGCGCCGCGTCGCCGGGCCCCGACCCTTACGGCCCGCGCGAGCCGCCGCCGCCGCCGCGCTACGACCCGTGCGCCGCCGCCCCGGGCGCCCCGGGCCCGCCGCCGCACGCCTACCCGTTCGCGCCGGCCGCCGGGGCCGCCACCAGCGCTGCCGCCGAGCCCGAGGGCCCCGGGGCCAGCTGCGCGGCCGCCGCCAAGGCGCCGGTGAAGAAGAACGCAAAGGTGGCCAGCGTGAGCGTGCAGCTGGAGATGAAGGCGCTATGGGACGAGTTCAATCAGCTGGGCACCGAGATGATCGTCACCAAGGCCGGCAGGTCAGGGCGCCCCTCTCCCCGCTGCGACCCTCCCCCACGTGGCGCTGGTCTTCAACAGCGCGCCTTGGCCCGATCCACGCGAGCGGGACCGAGAAGCGGGGTGCGGGGCGCGGCCCGGCCACCTGCGGGCCCCTCTCGGCGCGGGCCGGCTCCTACGCTCTCCGCGTCCCGGCTCCAGCGACAGCCGCCTAGCGTGCCAGGCGGGAGGGGACGGCGCGGGAAGCTGGGAAGGCGGCAGAGAGAAGCCCCGCGGACCTGCTGCCCGACCCGCAGCCCCAGGACACGGCGCCGCCGGAAACAGGGGCCGGCTCGCAGCACACCGGGATGGGGGGAAGGCAGCCGTCTGCAAGGGGCCGCGCCACCAGCCGGCTCCCAGTGGATCCCACCTCAAAGGGAACTCGGTCTTTGGTTCCGCAGTTCAGTCTATCGGGACTAGATAAAGAAGGGGCAGCTGGGCACTTGTCTGGAAATTTTTAGGAGAGAATTAAGACTCGTGAAAACACTATGCTGTTCCGCGGAAGTTGCACCCAGTTTTCTCAGGCCTAAATTTCGGATGATTGTGGGGCCTGGCTATGCCGATGGGGCCCGCCGCTTTCCAATTGGCCTGTATTTGTTGTAAGGGCGCAGGGAGAAGGGGAACAAGTTTTTCGATGCAACGGATTTGACCAGCAGACAAAGG
>NW_024344436.1:5170705-5231233 GCF_902729225.1 Pteropus medius | reverse complement strand
TCCCCAGTCAGGACAGTGAGCCGACTGAAGGGGGCTGGGGGTGTTTGCTGGGCTGGGTCCTGTTCTGCTGCGCCGGAGGACAGGACGACACCACGGCCCTGGGGTTGTCCGCCTGCCGCCAGTGCTGGAGCCCGAACTGCCCTCTCCTCACCCAGGTGCAGGGGCAGCCAGGGAGGAGGAGGCGGGAGGGGCTGAGGGCAGGGGCAGGGCCGGGCCCAGGCAGCCCCTCGGCGCTTTACCGGTGCTCAGCTGCGGTGTGCTGGGACCGGGCGCTCCTGGTATAGCCGCCTCCCCTCTGGGGCTGTAGAAGCTGACAGTGGCTTTACCATACAGAGGGAACCCCAGCCTCGGTGGGAGCAGTGGGATGTTCGAAGGGCGATGGTCATGGAGGTCCCTGGGAGCAGAGGTGAGGGGCCAGGAGCTTGAAAAGCAGAAAGGCCCTGTGCTCCCAGTGAGCTCCACCCGACTGGGCCCCTTGGCTGCCACTGGCCAGGAGTGGGGGGCTGTGACGCCATAATCCCCTGGGCCCGGCTGTGGCTATGAGTGGCACCAAAGGCTCCCGCCCCCGGGTCCCGTGGGCTGGGCCGGCCTCGGTGCGGCTGGGTGCACGCAGTCGGAGGCGGCGCCGGCCAGGCCGCCGGGCGCCTATGGACTCGCGGAGCCCGCTGTCTCCCCGGGCCAGCGCGTTCAGCATCGCCTCTCTGGTTGCAGCAGAGGCCGCAGAGCGCACCGCTCGCTTGGGCCCCGGGTCCTCCGACCCGGTGAAGCTTCACCGGCTCCTGGAATCCCCGGCCGGGATGCACTTCAGCACCGTCACCAGAGACATGGAAGGTGAGCCTCCCCGATGCGTCTACACCTACCGCCGGCCAGACCCTTGCCTCTGCTGCCGTGGGACCCCAGCAAAGAGGGTTGGCAGGGCCCGGGCGCAGAGCGGGTGGCGGGGAGCTCTGGCAGAGTGGGATCCAGGCTTCCAGCTTCAACTCTGGGGCAGAGGAAGGGCAGGCATCTTGCCCAAAGCCTGTGCACCCTCCAGCCTGGGGACCCAGCTGCAGAGACCCGCACACAACCAGACATAGACCCAGAAGAGGGCTAGTGGAGGCCGGGAAGGACAAGAGAGGCGGATCAGAGAAAGGTAGCAGAGGTTGCTTAGAGCTCGGAGAGGTGGGATGAAAGTCGCACAACAGGAGAGTGCCAGAGTCAGGGAACACAGGACTAGGAAAGAAAGTGGTGAGGCAGCCAGGAGGTGAAGAAATTGAGAAAAGGAGAGAAAGGAAAGAAAACACAGAAAACCCAAAAGGAGAGCAGGAAAAAGAAGAACGAAAAAAAAACAAAGGGCAAGAAGAAAGTGAAGTAAAATTTAAGTAAAGTCATTTTAAAAAGAAAAAATTAGACTTCACGTTTTGTGTTTTAAAAAAGAGAAAAAACCATGAATAACAAGGACATACAGAAATAAGAGGGAAAAAAGCAGACTGAAAAGAAAGACAAAGAGTGATGAAAAATTAAGTGGAAAAAAAAAGAGTGGGACATAACAGGAAAAAGAGGAAGAGGCAGAAAATCAAACAGTAATAAAGAGAAACGAAAGAGATAGTGGAAGAAGGAAATACGATTAGGAGGGAAAATTTAAACGAGGAAGACAAAGATGCATCAACTAGAAAACCAGGAGAAAAGAAAGGAAGATGTAACCCGCAGGCAACAAACGAGGGCAACAGACAGCCACCACTCTAGAAACCAGTCCAGGCAGTCAGGGGAGACCCAGACCGAAACAGCCTCAACAGGCAGGCTAGAACCAGGGAGAAAGGGAGACGGAGACGCAGGAAGGGGAGGGGGAGGAAACGTGTCTCGGTGGCGGGGTGGGGGGGTGCGCGGGGCGGGGCGGGGCGGGGCGCCTCCTCGGGGCCGGCCCGCGGTGTGGGGCGGCGCGGCCCGGGGCGCAGCGCGGCGCCCGCCACTCGGCCCGGGGCGCGGGGCAGCGCTCACCTCGGCGGCTGGGCGGCGGCGGCGGCCCGCGGGTCATGATCTCCGCCGTGTCCAGCCCGTGGCTCACGCAGCTCTCGCACTTCTGCGACGTTGCAGCCTTCACGGCCAGCAGCCTGAGCAGCCTGGGGGCCGCCGGGGGCTTCCCGGGCGCCGCGTCGCCGGGCCCCGACCCTTACGGCCCGCGCGAGCCGCCGCCGCCGCCGCGCTACGACCCGTGCGCCGCCGCCCCGGGCGCCCCGGGCCCGCCGCCGCACGCCTACCCGTTCGCGCCGGCCGCCGGGGCCGCCACCAGCGCTGCCGCCGAGCCCGAGGGCCCCGGGGCCAGCTGCGCGGCCGCCGCCAAGGCGCCGGTGAAGAAGAACGCAAAGGTGGCCAGCGTGAGCGTGCAGCTGGAGATGAAGGCGCTATGGGACGAGTTCAATCAGCTGGGCACCGAGATGATCGTCACCAAGGCCGGCAGGTCAGGGCGCCCCTCTCCCCGCTGCGACCCTCCCCCACGTGGCGCTGGTCTTCAACAGCGCGCCTTGGCCCGATCCACGCGAGCGGGACCGAGAAGCGGGGTGCGGGGCGCGGCCCGGCCACCTGCGGGCCCCTCTCGGCGCGGGCCGGCTCCTACGCTCTCCGCGTCCCGGCTCCAGCGACAGCCGCCTAGCGTGCCAGGCGGGAGGGGACGGCGCGGGAAGCTGGGAAGGCGGCAGAGAGAAGCCCCGCGGACCTGCTGCCCGACCCGCAGCCCCAGGACACGGCGCCGCCGGAAACAGGGGCCGGCTCGCAGCACACCGGGATGGGGGGAAGGCAGCCGTCTGCAAGGGGCCGCGCCACCAGCCGGCTCCCAGTGGATCCCACCTCAAAGGGAACTCGGTCTTTGGTTCCGCAGTTCAGTCTATCGGGACTAGATAAAGAAGGGGCAGCTGGGCACTTGTCTGGAAATTTTTAGGAGAGAATTAAGACTCGTGAAAACACTATGCTGTTCCGCGGAAGTTGCACCCAGTTTTCTCAGGCCTAAATTTCGGATGATTGTGGGGCCTGGCTATGCCGATGGGGCCCGCCGCTTTCCAATTGGCCTGTATTTGTTGTAAGGGCGCAGGGAGAAGGGGAACAAGTTTTTCGATGCAACGGATTTGACCAGCAGACAAAGGCGGGTGCCGGGCTGTGTCTAATGTACACACGGAGACACCAGCTCCGTGTCCGCCTGGCCAAGAGGAGTTTAGGGCCTGTTTGCAGAGCCTTCTCCTGGTTTCTGTTTTCTTGCTGAGGCGGTCCTCCCTGGGGGAACCTGGGGCCCGTGCTCAGCTCCAGCTCCATGGTTCTTTTCCAGGCTCTCCTTGCTGTCCTGGGCACACAGGCCCCCCTTCACCCCACTCCCCAGGACTGTGTGCTGGCCTCCCGTCCAGGCCAGCCCGGCAAGGGCCTTGACGGTGGCCAGGCTTTACCGCTGGAGCCAGCATTCTGCAGCACCCTCCTGCCTGCAGAGGCAGTGGGGGTGGCAGTCCTGTCCAGGAGGGCCAGCTTCATGGCATCTGTTTTCTGCTCCCTGCCTGAAGGGAGTTGCCTGTGAGGAGAAGCCATAGGAAGGGCTGGAGGGCTAGGCCTGGTGCTGTCCTCCAGGGCCCAGAGGCATAATGCCCTTTTAAGAGCCGGATCTGGTCATCAAGTTGCAGTCCAAGGGAGGGAGAACTAGGGACCACGAGGACACAAGCCAAGTCCACCTTGAGTAGCTGCGTGTTGGGGTTATGCTGAGGGGAGTAGGAACTTGGGTTTGTCCCCAAGGAAGGTAGGGAGACTCCACCACTGGGCAGAAGGCAGGGGCTCAGAGTCGGGGCATAGTTGGGGCTGTGGGCTCCAAGGCCTTGGTCTTGCCGAGGAATTGGGGAGCAGCTGCAGACCCAGTCAAAAGGGCAAACGGGGACTTCTCAGAATCACACAGACTACCCCGCCGGTTTCACTTTGTTCGAGCCGGGAGCTTAGATCGGGAGTTCAGCCGAGGGCTGAGAACTGCTGGGATTGAGCCCTGTCGCTCCGGTGTTGCCTGCTGAGGCTAGCTCTGAAAGAGCGGAACGGCAGAAATTGGCAATTGCTAGGCTCAGTCCACGAAAGCAAAGGTGGCAGAAGAAGCTATGGGCTGAGGTTGGGGCATGGAGGTTCAGCTCTACCGCTGAATTAGCCGTTTCTGTGTTTCAAAAAGGGGCAGGAGACTTCCCTGCTGCCCATCTTGCCCTCAGCTAGGCAGCGGCCTAGTCGAGTTAGAGCAGCTGAGTGAAGGGAGATGAAATGGAGAGGCCAGGTCACCAAATGCAGCAGCCGGCAGGGAGGCCACCCTTCCCTGAGCTGGGCAAGGTGGGCTGGCCCTGCCCTTCTCCACCTGAGGTGACCTGCCACCCCGCCGCCCCCAGGCGCATGTTCCCCACCTTCCAAGTGAAGCTCTTTGGCATGGACCCCATGGCTGACTACATGCTCCTCATGGACTTCGTGCCAGTGGACGACAAGCGCTACCGGTGAGCACCCCACAGGACCTGGGAGGGTGCCCTGGGAAGCCATGGGTCCCTGTCTGGTGATGACTAGGCTGCAGCCCACAGCATTAGTGACCAGGTGATCCCAGGCACCTGTGCTGGCTGCCCCACCTAACCCTGCATGACCTGATCCCTCCCCACTCTGCCAGACCCCAGACCCACACATGCCACCCCCCAGAGGTTCTCAGGAACTCCCCTCAAGAGGTCACACAGGCTGCTCCTCGCCCTCACCCCCCATACACCAGCTGTGGGCCCAAGGAAGCTCCTAGGACTCTTGGGCTGGCTTGGCCTGAGGAAGCCAGGCCCTGTAGACAGCCCCCTTGCCCTGCTTCCTACCTTTCTTTCTGTCTCTTCCCCTGAGGTGAGTGTGGGTACCTTGTCCCCTTCCCCCATACCCAGGGAATGCTGGGCCCCAAAGCTGGGCAGGAAAGGTGGGGTGGCTGGGAGAGATTATGCAAGGCGGGCCTTAAATGCCTGGACAATTAACAGCAATTAATAAAGAGAACTGGTCCGCCCTGTGCCCAAGGCTACTTGCTCAGCCAAATCCAGGCTCCTGCCAAGCCAGCGACACTGGAGGGCCAGCAGGGAGGCCCAGAACAGGCAGACCCGCATGCCACGAAATGTGGCTCTGAGAGCCCAGCCTCCCTTCTCTGTGCCTGGCTTCCTGCTGTCTTGTGTACTGGGAGAGGAAGGAGTTTTATGTTTTCTCCACAACGCTTCTCTGAAAAGCTCCCAGCGGGTGTGGCAACAGAAACCTCGATTTCACCCATGGGGAAGACTCATCAGAGGCACTTTTGGGGTTCACTCAGCAAACTATCACATGGCATGACCCCATGCTCTGGTGCCTCCCCAGGTACGCCTTCCACAGCTCCTCCTGGCTGGTGGCCGGGAAGGCGGACCCTGCCACTCCAGGCCGAGTACACTACCACCCTGACTCACCTGCCAAGGGTGCACAGTGGATGAAGCAAATTGTGTCCTTCGATAAGCTCAAGCTGACCAACAACCTGCTGGATGACAACGGCCACGTGAGCAACCCCCCTCCCCCGTGCAGGCCCTCTGGAGCCATGGGCAGAGCATGGGCAGCTCAGGGTGTGGGTGACGGACAGGCTACGGAGAGCAGGCCCCTCTGATCAGGGGTCAGGGGCTCATAGGACCTGGTGGGCCTCGGGCCTAGGAGAGGGGTCGCCTGCTTCCCTCACTCCCACTCCTCCTCTTTTGCTGGAGATTTTTAAGCGGAAAGGATGATGGGGCCATGTGTGGGGGTAGGGGCAGGAGGCTTTGTGGAATCCAGGTCAGTGATGGGGGTTGAAATAATTCTCATGGACCTAAGGAAAAAGAAACTAAGTCCTGATCTTTTGTCACTCAGAGCATCTTTCCTGTTTGCCCCCAATCAGTCTCAGCCTCCGCTTAGGCCCCGTGGCCAGGCCTGATTTAGAGAGTTAAGGATTTTGCCCAAGTTCTCTGGGATGTTCGCTGCTTGGCCCATTTCCTAGCTCCCACTTCACCATCTTGTCTTCCAGATTATTCTCAACTCCATGCACAGATACCAGCCCCGCTTCCATGTGGTCTATGTGGACCCGCGAAAAGACAGCGAGAAATATGCTGAGGAGAACTTCAAAACCTTCGTGTTCGAGGAGACACGCTTCACTGCAGTCACTGCCTACCAGAACCACCGGGTGAGGCCCTGGTGCCCGGCACCTTCAACACTGCTGGGAAGGGGTGCAATTTTCAGTCCTTGCTTGCGTAACAAAGTTTGGACCTGCAAGCTGGGGACCCCACCCCCAAGGGCCTTAAGCAGCCCCCTCCTCTCTGCTGTAGGACAGCCAGGCCTCCTATCAGGTTGACCTCTCAAGCAATAACTGTCACTGCAGCCTGAAAGTTTGTTTTCCAAACTATTCCGGAAACTCCCCGGCAGGGGCCTGATCCGAGGTTTACAGAGTTTCCTAGGGTGCCCCTCTGCTCTCTTCCACTGAGGGGTGGGGGTGGAGGTGACCGCATTCCCATCCCAGCCAGGGGCGCAGAGTCTTCATCCCAATCACTTGGGGCCGGCAAAGGGTTCCTTAACGAGAAAGGAGGCACCGCTGATACCCCGCTGCAGGAGAAAGGCACAACCTCCGTGGGGGAGGGGGCAGCTGTCAGCCGATTTCTGTCCGCGGAGAGTAGAGGGGCCCTTCCTGGGGAGTCCCGCCTAACAATCCCCTCCCTTCTGCGGAGGTCCTATGGCCCCCAGCGCAGGGGCTCGGAGCCGCTTGCTCAGAGCCGGCTTCTCTGCAGATCACGCAGCTCAAGATCGCCAGCAACCCTTTCGCCAAAGGCTTCCGAGACTGCGACCCGGAGGACTGGTGAGTGTCCTCCAAGGTGACAGTGAGCGCCAGGGCGCCTGGACAGGGCGCCCCGTGACCCCCCGCCTGCCTCCCTCCCACAGGCCTCGGAACCACCGGCCCGGCGCGTTGCCGCTCATGAGCGCCTTCGCGCGCTCTCGGAACCCCGTGGCCTCCCCCACGCAGCCGAACGGCGCGGAGAAAGGTAGGGCCGGGGTCGTGGGATCCGGACCGCAGCCCAGCGTGCGCTCTGCCCCAGGCAGGCGGCCGAGCCCGGCCTCACCTGCGACCCAGGGGCGCTCGCGGCCTTCGATCCGTTTGCACAACGGCCGTGGCGGCGGGCAAGAGCGCACTCGCCTGCCGGGCCCGACGGCTGCGCCCCGCCCTGCTGCCCGCCCTGCAGCCCGCGGAGGGGCGCGGGCCCCTAGGGAGGGCCCAGGTCTCGGGTTTGATCGCAGAGAAAGGGAGGAGAGCGGCCTCGCGCCTCCTCCAGTCGGTGCCGGCGGGGCTCTCGCGGGTCCACCTTGCGGTACGGCCCCCGCGCTCATCCGTCGGCTCTCCCCGCAGACGCGGCGGAAGCCCGAAGAGAATTCGAGCGCGACGCGGGTGCGCCACCCGTGCTCGGGGACCCGGCGCCCCCGCCGCCGCCGCTGCTGGCGCGTGTGCTGAGCCCCGCGCTGCCTGGGGCAGGAGGCGCCAGCAGCCTCGTCCCGTTGCCCGGCGCGCCCGGAGGCCGGCCCAGCCCCCCGCACCCAGAGCTGCGCCTGGAGGCGGCCGGCGCTTCGGAGCCGCTGCACCACCACCCCTACAAGTACCCGGCTGCCGCCTACGACCACTACCTCGGGGCCAAGAGCCGGCCGGCACCCTACCCGCTGCCGGGCTTGCGCAGCCACGGCTACCACGCGCACCCGCACCCGCACCACCACGCGGTGAGCCCGGCCGCTGCTGCCGCCGCCGCTGCCGCCGCCGCCGCCGCCGCCGCCGCCAACATGTACTCGACTGGGGCCGCGCCGCCCGGGTCCTACGACTACTGTCCCAGATAACGCGGCCACCCTGCCCGCGGGCCCGAGAAGCTCCAAGGCTGGCAGAGAACGCGCCCCAGCCCCGGGCGACCGCGGGCCCCGTCCCCCAGCCTCGCAGCCATGGGGTCCTCCACCCTCCTCCCACCAGAGTGCTGTCGAAGGACCGGGTTCCTCAGCCCAGGCGCCACCGAGGGCACCCCCAGCCACGGGCCGCGCCGCCAGTGCCAAAGCGCCCGGTCAGCGCGGAAGGAAGTGATATTTATTGTTCTCCGCGAGACCGTGTCGCCTTACCCCTGCCCCCACCCCACTCAGACCCCCCGGGCCGGCCGGCAGTTGCAGTGTAGACGACTTGAGAGCCTCGTCTGCAGGCGGTGTAGATAATTGTAGATATTTGTAGATACTGTAGATACCGCGCCGGCGCTGACATGATAAACGGTTTCGCCTCTTTTGGAAGCTGCCTGAGTGTCCATTTATTTGCGAGCAGTTAGATCGCACAGGGGATCTCGGGGAGAGCCAGGCCGGTCAACTCGGGTTCTTAAAGGTCTGCCCAGCCCCAATCCCTGCAGGCTGCAGATCGAGGTCTGGACGGAGGTGGGGGCGTACGGTAGTGCTCCCGGACCCCCCTTCCAGATCCTCTTCCTGGCCACACCTCTCAGTCCTCTCCCTTGGCGGCTTCTCCCTTGGCTTGCCTGTCTCGGTTTCTTCCCAGCACCCGCTCCGCTCCGCTCCGGTCCCTTCCCGGCCCTGCTCGCGCATCCACCACCCTGCTTCCACCTAGTGGCTTCATCCGAATCGCTCCCAGGTTGTAGGTACCAGGGCTCTGCCCAGCCCCAGGTGTGCATCCGGCCTATTATAAATTCTCGTCCCTCTTCTAGAACTTGGGCCTGGCCCGGGCCTCTTTTCAGGAACGATGCTGGTCCTCCATGCTTTTCCGCAAAGCTAGGAATGACAGGACGGTACATTGTCAGTTGGGACTGGAAAGGGAGAAGCCCTGACTGATTAAGGAAAGACAAAACAGGCATTTCTGCTCTCAGTCTAGCATTTCCCCTGGCTGGCCCTAGCCTTGGCCTGCGTTTTCCCCTGTTTATTGACTCTATTCACTGTGAGTGTCCCCATGGAGTGACCTGGACAGGGGGCACAATGACAGTGGTAATGAGTCATCTTGAAACCTGTCTGTGAAGCATTTTTCCCAGGCCAGGTGGGGAGGGACCTCTCCCCAATAACTCAACACCAGGGATGGGGGCCAGAGGAACCCTTTGATCCCTTCCTTCCTGAGTCCAGGCAGGAAAAGCTGACAGCCGGTCAACGTCAAGGCTGCTAACTTGGACACAAATGAACGGGAAATGCAAGTGGCTGAGGTTCTGTCCCCCTTCCGTGCCTCTCCCAGTGTGTCTGTGGCAATGGCAGCCTGGTCCCACCTCTGCGAGGGCACTGCCAGGCACTTCCTGATGTCTGCCCTGGACTGGATGCTTTCTTCCCAGATGTTTTTGCCCCGGGGGTATGAAGTGACTGAGGTCTTTGAATTGCATGGCAGAAAGTGGTTATATGAGGTAGGTCTACGAAGGGAGTGAGTGACAAAGGCTGTTGAGGGGTGAACTCTGGAGCCAGACTCACCCCCCCACCCCCCACAAAAAAAGACCAGACCTCCAGGGGCATCTACTACCAGGTGTGAAGACTCTTGCAGCATCTGCCCAAGTGGCCAGAAGGCTCTGTGGACACAGCTTCAGGGATGCATTCCTAAGGGCAGCTCTGGACACCTATCCCTGATGGACACCTGTCCACTCCACACTGCAGATGTCCCTCTAGGTGAGCTGCCTGCGCCAGTGGGCTCCCCACTGGGGGCTGCCTATTTCACATGTGCACTACAAATGTACCTGCACCCTTCCTTTACGGGAAGGCCTGCAGGAATGATGGGCTGTGGTTGGCCCTGCAGAGCCAGTGTCCCCTGTGAATGCTGGGCACCCCTCTGGGGCTCACTGTGATTCTCAGGCCTCCCTCTCCCTCCCCACACTTTCCACACCCAGGCCATGGGGTCGGGACAGGGGGTGAGAACCACAGTTGGCGAGATCTCCATTTTGCTTTTTTTCAAAGCTGAATTGAAGAGAAGTGCCTCTCTGAATTAATGATGGTGCTGGTGTTTGCCGATGAGAGGACGCAGCCAGCACACGGATCTTCAGTGTGCAGCTTGCCAGTCTTGTGCACATGACCGCCTCCCACAGCCATCACCCATTCAAGATGAAGAGCCATATGCTGCTGTCCAACATGGTGGCCCCTAGCCACAAGGGGTTGCTTACATTTTAATGAACAAATATAGAATAAAATTAAACATTAGATTCCTCCCTGGCTGCATTGTGAGTGCTGGACACTGCAGATGAGGGCTCACCCTGCAGGGGGTGATAGCCCCCAAAGGCATAGTTTTCTCCCCTCTGCCCCATAGATGAGTCTGCCTGGCTAAGAACTTCTCATAAATGGGGTCGTGCAGCAGGGGGCCTGGCCTGGCTGCTTCTGCTCCACACTGTTTTGTGAGGCTGGTCCATGCTGTCACTCACTCAGCAGTTCTTGTTGTTAACCAGCATCCGGTCTTCTGTCAAGGGCACCTGGTTGTTCTAGGATGGATGCTGTGATGCTCAGCACTGAGGGTAGGGCTGCCTTCTCCAGGTAGTCCTGCTGTGCGGGCCATGCATCACCTCAGTAGGCTGCTGTCACCCTACCTTGCATCCTGGGGTAGGGGAGGTGAGGAAAGGGTTGGTTTGGGTTACCAGTTTTTGCATTTTAGAAAGTCGCTAGGGCCATCTCTTGGTCACTCATTCCTGAAACGAGTGCTTGGTGAGCACCCCCAGTTGCAGGAGCTGTCTGGCTGCTGCCGAGTCAGGCTGACGTTCCCCTGGGCAGCCACCCCTGGACAGTTCTTGACTTCCTCGTGAAGCAGTTGTCCTGGCAGCTTCCTTTCTGTGACCGTCTTCTCCTCACTTCTACTCCCCTCACTTTGGGTTCCTCTTCGAACATGCCTGGCGTGCCTCTTCTACGAGGCTCTATGCTGTGCAGGGCTTAGGGGTCCTGTACAACCCTCCTTCTCACAGGCTCACCCCTCAGTTGTTGGATGCCCCCATAGCGCCTTCCTCTGGGTCCCTCAGTTGGCCCAGAGGCCGTTTCGCTCCCATCACCTGTCTTCAGGTGCCCAGCTGCCAGGACTCAGGAGGACAAGAATTTGGACTAGAGAGGACCTCAGGGATCTTCTGGTCCAGGGACCCCAGTCTCCTCAACTTTCGAAGCCCTTCAAAACAATAGATGTCCAACATGTGAAATAGGTAAACTCCTTCCTGACTAAGTGGAGGAGGGGTGGGTCCCTTTACCACTCTGGGTCCCACATGGGGGTGTCTAAGAAACCCAAGGGCCCTGGGGTGTGGTGGGACAAGCCCCCAGCAGCCCAGTTCCCTGTTTTCAGAGGAGGAAGTCCAGCTCAGAGCCACAGGCAGGCCTGCTACACTGTTCACCTCAGCCGTGGAGCCTCCATCTGCGACTTAAACATCCCAGCTCCAGGAAGGGTTGGGAAACTCTGCCCTGACTGTTAGGATGTCCCGACACATACGACTGGTGTTTTTGGAGGACTCGCCAAGTGCCAGGCACTCTGAAGCCCCACAGTTGCTGCCTCCTCTCCTCTAAGTCTCACAGAAGCAAAGATGTGGGAGCTCTAACAACCCCATGGAACACAGGGCCTTGTCCACAGTCTCATGGTGCAAGAATGCTCTGGATCAGGACCCTCCCTTGCACTGCCACTGAAGTAAAGCTGGTGACACTGCACGCCTTTACAGGGACAAAGGGAAGGCACCCGAAATGACAATGACAGGGGAGCTATACAACGTAGGCAGACATGGTCACAGGTCTCACATGGCAAACATCTTTGAGGGGCTGGTTACAGTCTTTCCCCAGGAAGCATTTGGGGTACAGAGGCCATGAGATTTGGTCACAGGATGAGGGGAGGGTGAAGCCTAGAGTTACCGAGGGAGGGGGGTCCTGGTGGTTGTGGGGCTCCAGACTCTGCTCTGGGGAGCTCCAGCCCCCCTTCCCTCTGGCTAGGGAAGCCTGCAGTGTGTGGGACCCATATGATGACGGCTGGGTGAGCACGAGGCACTGATCTCCAGGTGTGCTGCAGATCAAAGCACTGGAGAACTCCCTGGGCTACAGCTGTTGAGGGCAGAGCCAGCGGAGCCGGGTGCAGGCAGAGGGAGGAAAGGTGGGGGCAAAGAGCTTCTTCTAGGATGAAAGGGATGATTCCAGGGGTGGCAGGAGTGCAGCCCAAAATGGAGCTGGGCGCTAGTTCCTGGGGCCTGTGCATTGGTTTCCCCTTAACGGTGTGGTGCTGACGCCTGCCCACGGCAGGAAGCAGGCATCTGATGTGTCTGTCCATCCTGATCCTACATACCTCACCCTTGGCCACCCTCACCCCTCAAAGCCACTTCTGCATCCAGCAAAGGAGCAGGCGGGGGACACAGCCCTGTGGCCCAGTGGTGGCACTCAGCCCTGGGAGGGGAGGATAGAATTGTTTCCTGGTCTACCTCACACATTTTCTGTATTTAAAAAAACACAGCCGTGCCTTTGATTCGATTCCCTTTCCTGCTTGTCGCACTACTTCAAACCAGATGGCTCAGGAGATGAAGCTCTGGAGTCTCGGCGTCTATTTAACTGCCGCCAGGTCTGTGAGTGGGAGACAGCAGAACCAGAGGTATTTTGTTAAAAGCAGCCCACATAGGGGAGAAGCTTAAGTTTTAATAGCAGTAATTAAATTATCTTCTTAATTATAAAGAGGAATGGCATTGTCGACATCCTTTATCTATCAGTTTTCAATTGCACAAAGTAAGCATTTAATCCTCTGCTTCCAGTGGCCGACCCCCGCATCACGCCCCCCCCACCCAAATTCCCTGGACTCACCAGAATGGCTCCTGCCATGCAGACCTCCATCGGAGACAGATGAGGATGTGCCACCTGTGTCAACCATTCTGAGATGCCCAGAGTTCCTTACATCTCAGCATCTCTGAAGTCGGGATACGTCTCAGTCAAAAGGGTTCACAGTCTAACTGGAGGCCTTTTCCCTTGGGGCTCAAGCAGGATTGGTGCACCTTATAGTAGATGGGGCCCGGACTTGAGAGACATTATAATTTTTTTCAATCATCTATTTATGTGTGCCTGCTGGGCCCAGGGCCCAGAGCAACCTTGGTTGTTGGCCTCTCACCCTGGGAGACCTTGCAAATCAGGACCTGGGTCCTTAGGCTCCAGTCCCAGAGCCTCGCCCCACCTCCGCCCTGCCTTCAAGGCTGAATGCTGTCCTCCTGGTCATCTCTTTGCTACTCTGTGTCACCCTAGCCTCAAGTCTTCTTTCTATTTACCCTCCACCCCCATCTCTGAACCCACCCTTTATTCCAGAACCTATTTTCCAGGTGCCTTCCCAGGACAAACTCTTTTGTGACCTCATCACACAATGAAGTGGTGATGCTGGCCAAGGCTAATGGAAGCCTTGTTGAGGAAGAGGCTGTTGCTCTTGGGTCCTCCAAGCCACCTGGCTGCACATGGTCATAGCTTGGACCTTTTCCCATAAGGTAATACATCTCCAGAGAGCACGGCAGGCTCTTCATTGTGGTGCCACCCGCCCCCATCCTCCTTTGTGGTAAGGGGCAGCCTGTAGACTTAGGGCATAGGCCTTAGCTCGCTGAGATTTCTGCATCCCCAAGGACTGCAAGTCTTTTGAGACCCACGTCCTGCCCCGCACATAGCTGGATGAATGGGTGTTCCTCCAACTGGGAGCCACTCTCCTGGTTCTATTTCCACCAGGCTGAGTCTACCCCAGGCCCTCTCCACAAGCCTGTCCAGTGTCCAGGGACCTAGACACACCAGGGAGGCAGGCAATCCTTACCCAAGCCCAAGCAGTGTGTGTGTGGGGGGGGCTGGTGTTGGGGGTCAGGACCCCTGGGAGACAGCACTTCTAAGTACTTGTGCCCCCACCAGTCCAGCCGGCGTCCAAGCAGAAGGTGTGTGATGCGCAGGTGTGGATGGAGTGAGTTTTCACAGATGCAGCTGTTGGTGGTGCTCCCGAAAACACCTGGAAAGTCCTTGAGGCTCACAGTGAAAGGCAGAGCTTAGGCTTGTGCTAGGGCTCTTTCTGGTCCCTCCCCTTGTACACGCTCATAGAAACCATGATTCAAATTTTAAATTTTGATCCTTTCCCAGGCTATCACATGAAGGAAAATACTCTCTTGTGATGCTGGGCAGAGGCAGTGAGTGGATTCTCCCAACTATAGGCTAATGTAGGTGTTCTGAGCACTTTTAAAACAGGCTAGGCTAAGCTATGATGTTTGAGAGGTTAGTCATATTAAATGCAATTTCAATTTATGATATTTTCAACATAATAGGTTAATTGGGATGTTACCCCATCATAAGTTGAGGAGCATCCGTATTTGTGGAGACAGTTTCTGCTCTAAAGAGCACGTTCCCACAGGGAGGGACAAATGATGCCCATCTGGGTTACCAGAGCCTCTGTGGTGGCAGGGGGGTGGGTGGCTGGCACATTCCCTGGGAAGGGGCCAAGGGGCTTGGGACAGAGGCAAACCACGTCGCCTGCCGTGCTCCAGAAATGGGTCTCCCATACCTGAGGGTCACCTGGAGAGAGAGGAGTCATTTCTTCGGGGCAGCCACTGGGCCCCAAATGCAGAGCTGCACATGATCAGGCTGGTTGGGCCAAGCTTCAGGTGAGCACATCTACACTCAAGAGATGGAAGCAGAGACTCGCACCCCAACGTCCACAGCACCGGTGTCGCCAGAACCAGGACACAGGCCAGGTGCACCCCAACAGGTGGGTGGATAAGCACTGTGGTCTCCCCATCCACAGGGCAGCGCCGGGCCCAGCAATGAAGAGGCAGGAAGGCAACCTGGATGGACCAGTGGATGCTGGGGTGCGGCGGGGTCTACTACAAAGGGCAGGAGGGTGTTACTGGGTGGTACAAAGTCGTCGCCATTCATATAACTGTGAGTGAAAGAGTGAATGAGTGAATGTGACTGAATGTAAGTTCTTCTCTCACACAGAAAGAACCTGCCAGGCCCTTTCTCGCCTGCCCTGCCGCCCTTCTGTTTTGACCCCACTCTGGTGTGTCTATTCTTTCTCCTCTCCTCCCTCTTGGCCCTTTAAACTGAGCTGAACGGTGTCCTGGGAATAGCTTTAGGATCTGTTATTTTCAGTTAGCAAAGCAGCGTGTTTTTGCTCTTTATCTCTCCAAATAGGTAAGAGGGGTGTCGAGTTCCGTGGTCGTCGGTAGGAAAGGTGCTGTTCATGAGCGTCTCCAGTGTGGAGACTGTGCCGCGGGCCCCGGCACAGTCCAGGCCATCCGCCCGTCCACGCATTTGGACTCTCGACATCTGTCTGGTCTACGAGGAAAAAAAATGCATTTCATAAAGCGCTTTGTCTACTCTCTTCTGATGGAGTTGTCACCCCCTTGTTCTAGACAAGGAGCTGCAAGCTCCAGGAGCGCACACCTCAGGACCTGGAACGCTGGCTCCTGAGATGGAGGCGCCAGGGCCCACTTTTCAACACTGCGGCCCCATGTATTTCATGCTGAAGCAGGGTGCTGGCTACACGGGGGTAGTTGTTTTTCATGCTAATTGTTCAATAAATTCTCGATATTAATAAATTGTATATTGTAATAAATAATTCTCTAGTCACACTCCAACTCAGTTGATAAATTAAAATGAATAGCTATAACACAGTAAAATTTCTCCGACCCTGAAACATTGGTTGCCCATTTATTAAAAACACTTCTAAATATTTAACAAAAATGGCAAGCCTAACGTATCAACTCTAAAAATGTCTTAACATCTTAGGAAAGATACATATACAATATGAGAGTCGCTAAAGCTGGTCCTAAAAGCACTGTATTTAGATTCTCTCTAGATTGCTTCTCATTATTTTTTAGGTGTGTCCTCAGCACCTACAGGACTCAACCTGGCAACCAGGTCATTGAGAGTTGACTCTGAGCCACGCATCTCAGGAGGGTCTGGTACAGCCACTGAGTGAAGGCTGGCC
This sequence comes from Pteropus medius, assembly GCF_902729225.1. Classification (NCBI taxonomy): domain Eukaryota; kingdom Metazoa; phylum Chordata; class Mammalia; order Chiroptera; family Pteropodidae; genus Pteropus; species Pteropus medius. The sequence goes on along the minus strand of NW_024344436.1, from coordinate 5,215,335 downwards.
CACCCAGGCCTCAGACTGAGCCTCTTTTAATAACAAAACTTACCCAGAGATTGAGGAACATTTAACTATAGTCCCATCTTTCATATTGATTTTCAGTTTCTGACTCTTGGCATTTCTCCCTGAGATGAGAGATTCTCTAGGTTTCATGTGGATGGAAGGTCCTGACCCACCGTCCTGTTATTTGGAGAAATGGCCCTGCTGTGTTGGGATGAGTGATCTTCCTCATGAGCTTTTTACCGCATCCAGCAGGGCTGAGTCAGGGGTGTCGTGTGCATGGCCGGAGGGAGTGGATGGCCGCATGCTCCTACCCACTAATAGCAGGAGGACCAGGCACACAGTTCACACCCCCAGCTCCTTCCCCTCAGCTCTAGGGTCTCAGTTATCTGCTCACTCAGACAACACAAAGAGATACAAGGACAAGCCTTTTTTGTAAAGGCTGCAAACACTATGACCTTCCTCCGTCACAAGATGGGGCATGTGTCCCCTCCCCGATACTAGGGCTGGGCAAAGAAGGCTCTAGGCTCCTGCCTGGCTTGCTAGACGAGCTCTTGCCCCCATGAAGCCTGATTCCCCTGAGATTGTAACGCTGAGAGGCAACGCAGAGGCACTTGCATCGATGATGCCCCCTTGCCCCACCCTTCCCAGGCTCCACAGCCCAGCGAGCCTCTCCAGACTTCCTGACCGATGGGCTCCAAGTACACAGAGGCTAAGTTTGGGCTGGTTATGAATGCAGCAATAGATAACTGCAACAGGATAAGCACAAACAACTTGATTACTTACCATTCTATGTCTTACCAAAAAAATCAGAAAAACAATAAGCAGGGTGAACCAGTTAAAGGGGTGCAGTTGTATGGTGGTGGATGGAAACTAGACTTTGGTGGCAGGTATGATATATTACATACAGATGTTGACTTATAATGTTGCACACCTGAAACTTATGTTACAAACCAATGTTAACTCAATAAAAAACAAATTTAAAAAATAAATTTTAAATATCCCAAAATGTAAGCATCTTGTCTTAGTCCTTTCAAGCTGCTACAACAAAATACCACAGATTGGGTGGTATATAAACAACAGAAATTCATTTCTCATTCCTGGAGGTTAGAAGTCCAGGTTCAAGGCAGTTTCAGTGTTGGGTGAGGGCCCACTTCTTGGTTCACAGATGGCTAAATTCTCTCCATGTCCTCACATGGTAGAAGGAGTGAGGACTCTCTCTGGGGTCTCTTATAAGGGCACTGATCTCATCCATGAGGGCTCTACTCTCATGACCTAAGCACCTCCCAAAAGCCCCACCTTCTAATACCATTACCTGGGATGGGGGAAGGTTGGGTTTCAACCTATGAATTCGGAGGGCAACAAACATTCGGACCATAGCAGTCTCCAGGCACACTTGGCTTTACGGCAATGCTTTCCCGGTATACTTTATAACTTTTATTTGAGTGTCAATGAGAATTCTTGGATTATTAGAGTCTCGCCTGTTTGAACAGACAACAATGGCTGTCATCTTGATGCCTGATGCGTCTCAGGCCTGTATGGGAGTCCCCTGGACCCTCAATGTTGCTCCTGGCACCTCTCAATGCATCTTGGCTTTGTAGCAGCTGCAAAATTCCCCACATCTGCCTATGTCCGGAGGCAGCTATCCTTTAAGGCAGGGGCCAATACATTTTCCCTGCGAAGGGCAATACTTTCGGCTCTGTGTGTCCAAAGTCCCGGACGCTGTGACGCAAGGGTGACTGCCGATGACCTGCAGGGAGTGCTTCACTGACCTGTTCCAAGAGCCCAAGTTGGATGCTGGGGATGCAGGTGGCGTGGCTCCTGGGCCTCTCCTGGCAGGGATGGAGGCAAAGCATTTCATTCAAAGGCCATGAGTGCCTACTAAATTTTTTCAGTTTAGCATACCACGTGAGCATGCCTTACTTCCTATATGGTCTGTGGCTGTATTTCCCACTCGAATGCTTTTCTGTGTGGATTTCCTAGGCACGGTTTTAGAACTTCTTTTGGTGGGCATCTGGTGTGGGGGTCAGCTTCTGCTGCCTCGCTCTCTGCATCTTGCTCAGTTCCATCTGGCCAGGTGCTTCCTTCCTGCCTGGTTCCTTATGAGTTTCTTGTATAAGCTGGTATGAGGGCAGCACTGCTGCTCACTGGTCGGGGGAAGCAGAGTCTAAACAGGACTGACCTAGCCCCAATGCATGTGAAAACTAGAGTGAGGGCGGAGATGCTGCAGGAGAGGGGCACAGGCTGGATGTGGGGCTGCAGGATGGGGAGGCGGCTTGTCTGCACTGAAGCACAGGTGCATGGCAAGCTCAGAGTCAAGGTCTTCGTCCGTGCCAGCTTGTCTTTAACACCAGGATTTCCCATGAAGTTATAGCTAGTTGAGTATCAAGCGTTTCTAAAGAACCCCCTGAAGGAATGTTTTTCTTTGTGCAAACAGTCCTTTTGTGCAGAGGGTGTTCTGTGGCTTCTTGGCAGAGACGCAGGTGGGAAACACCTGATTGAACATCACTCACTCAGGAGTGTAAAGACACGCACCGCACGTCAGCACAAAGCCAGCCTGCCGAGCAAGTGCGGCGAGGTCTCCCAGGATGCTGTGCCCCAGCAGGCCCTTCCTCAGGTCATCCTCAGCATCAACTCCCTGGGGTCACCCACTGCTACATGCAGAGGCTGATTTGCATATTTCCAGAGCATAAGGCTGTCTGACATTATCCCATATGTGAAACTCAGGGAGTAGAGGAAAAGGTGGTGAATTCTGAAGACCATCGGCTATGTCCCTGGTCACTTGCCTGGTCTGCCGTCAGCTTCTTGCTTGTCTGAGAAGGACCCAACCGCCAGTGGGATGCTCAGTAAGTGCTGCCCGCTTGCTGATAGGAATGACTATGGGACCTGCCTTGCAAGGCAGCTATGTGGCTGGAAGAGAGTCAGCAGCATGTTCCTCTGATACAAGCTCTTGCCAGGCACACACACTGGGTCACTCACTTTGCCTGTGCTGACCAGCCAGGATGGCAGGACTTCTCTATCCCAGTATAGCTGCCTGCCTTCCAGAGGTGGTGAGACCTGCTGCAGCCCCGGCCATCCTGTTGATCAGAGGGGCCCCTCTCCCTGCACTGGAGGCAGCAGCCAGGGATGTTTTGACTCCACAGTGGAACGTCTGGATCCCACACTGGGTCACAAAGGTCACCACACAGAATACCCTAAAGCCATTCCTACTGGCTACAAAGAGGCTAGGCAGCCTCCAGGAGTCGAGGGCCTCAGTCCTACAATACAGCTCTGGATTCTGCCAGTGACCGTTAGGGCTGGAACAGGCACCTGCCCCATTGACACCTGACTGCAGACTATGGAGCCCTGAGCAAAAACTCCAGACCCACGGAAACTGTTCCAGTAAGGACAGGACAACAGAACACACTGACCAGACTCAGAACTGCACATGAGAAACATCTATTTCTATGCCCAAATACAGTTTTCTCTGGCTGTGAGCAGCCTCACCACGATCTAAAAGAATGTTAATGAAGAATACCATGAGAGATGGGTGAACAAACTCTGCATCGCTCGGCTGATGGACTGGACTAGAAAATGTCTTGCTGAGGGTATGAGGACACCCAAGGACATGTGATAAGTGATGCTTGTCCAACCTGTCCCTTCATGCTCTTGGAGAACCTTGGGGCTCTACCCCAGCTGTTTCCTCTACTTGGCACTTTCACACAGCCTTCCTTGTGGTTCTGCCAGCTCACAGGAAGTGGCTGACTACTGAGAAGATAATGTTGATGTCTGTGGCACGGTTTAGCCACTGTGGACTGTGCAAAATTAAAATGACTCTTAAATAAGACAGTGCTTAAGTCCTCAGGCCTTAAGTTAACTGCTAAAGTAGCCAGAAAAGCCACTTTGGAATCAGGAATAAAATCATGGGGCCAATTTTGCAAAACCAATCAGATGCCATGGACACACGTGGCTGGGTGTATGGGACCCAGGGAGGATCCTGCTGAAAGTACCTGACACAAAGGCACATGGGCATGCAGGGCCTAGGATGGCTCGATGCTGCTTCCTTGCGCTCGGCCTGGCCCCAACCCACCCCTGGGGACAGGGAGATACACCATCAGCGAATTCACCAGTACTGCCAGCTTCCAGGTGTGTGATCAGGAGTGGGGCTTCCCACATGGCCTGAGGTGAAGGCTGGAGGCCTTACCTGAGCTCTGCTCTCTCCTGTCTAACAGGTTGAAGAGCAGCACCGGCAACTGGACAGGTCAAGGACAGGTATATGGACTGACATGGGATATGTGAAAACATCTTTGAGAAAAGCAAGCCTTTTGTATAGTGGTAAAATGGAAACTGGAGAAACTGCCTGGAGTGTGAGGCCACTGAGCCCCCCGGGGCTTCTCAGAGCATCGTGAGGCCATGCCCAGAACCGCCTCCATGAGAGCGTCTCCCCAAGGGCACCTCATATAAACCCACCTGGGCAGATACCCCACATGGTCTGAGGGAGATCCAGGGGCTGCACTGAACTTTTTGGCCCACCAGGGCCTTAGCTGACTGCCCACTACTACACCTTCCACCCCAGTTCCACAGCGTCTAGTCAGGTTCTTCTTTGTGGTTGGTGGAAATCCACCATATGGTCAGACCAGTTTGCTTCTCCATTCATCTGCAAATAGACATTTCAGTTGTTTCTAGTTTGGGGTTATTATGAATAAAGCTGCCAGTGAGCATCCATGTAAAGAAAAACAAAGAAGCCATTTCCAGAACATAAAGGGCTTGAAGTTAACATCAAAGAGACCATAAGGGCACATGCAGCCTTCTGCTGAGGAGCAATTTGGAACTGCACAGAAGATCCTCATTGCAGAGCACCTGCCTGTCCTATGTGAGAGCCGCAGGGACAGTGCCTGTGCCCACCCTGCAGCCCACCCTGGACAGAGACTGGCTCAAGCCCTTCCACGAAGGAGGCTGCCCAGCTGGTGGAAGATAGCAGTGCCCTTGCACACCTGGGTCCCAGAGCACAACCAGCTCCCAGCACCGGGTCAGGTCTGACTTGACCTGGGGATAGGACAAGGATAATGACCTGGGGATAGGACAAGGCTTTGCAAACATGAAGCACCTTCCCCAGTCCAGGCGTCTGGAACTGGGGCCCGTTTCTTATGGTATGGGAGGTTTGAGTCTGTTCAGGTTGGTGGTGATTTGCTAATGTCCAAGGTCCTGTTGACAGAGGCCATGCTGTGCAAAACCATGGGTCCCACCGTGGGTGCAGAGGAGGAACCCAGAGGAGGACCCAGAGAGCCCCGCTAGTCTGCACGCCATCTTTTCTCGTTCAGCTGGAGTCGTCGCTGCTCTACGCAGCTCAGCTGAGTAAATAAAATTCCCAGCCACCACCAGCAATTCCATCCACTAGGCCTCGAAGGCTGCCTTATAAACCCAGACCCAGGCACAAGGCCCCGCAGTGCAGAAGGCCATGTCAGGTACACAGAAATCGTGGGGGCTGTCATAGCTCACCTCGGCCCTCGTACACTGAGGTCCAGCCGCAAGGTGTCTCCAGGACATGGTTCACTGCCACAAGGCTCACTGGGCAGCCTGGAGCCTAGCTCAGGTCAGTTGCCCATGAGCCTCTGTGCACCTCTGCTCATGTTTTCAACGTGAAGGTGAGGGCCATGTACAGACGCTGGTCTGTGTCTACAGACACCTCTTTACCATCTCTAGGAAGAACATGCTGGCAGTCAACACACACGGCTCACCTCAGACATTCTGGAAGCAGCTCTGGCTTTAGCGAGCCTCGTGCTGACTTGTAGTACTGTGTCTGGAACACACTCTTCATGGCTGTTTTTGTAAATACAGTGATTCTGGCAGATAGAGTCACCAAGATTCTTGTTGAGCTGATACGTACTTAAAGAGGGGAAGGGGCATATTCCCCTAGCTGGAGTCCGGTTTCACAGCCTCCTGAGGCTGCACCACCAGCCCAGGGCCTGGTGCCTTGGGATCCAAGCTGAGGTTGGGCGTTCATAGCAGTGTCCCAGTGTGGCAGTGTTTGGGCAGGGCTCTGGCAGGGCGCAGGATACCAGTGAGGCGCCCCTTCCTTGAGGTGGTCTCCGCAATGCAGCCTCACTCTCCCTAGCATCTGTGAGGATGGACGTTGCCGTTGGCCCTGTGCTACGTTCATGAATTTGCTTCCACGATGAGGCCAGGTGGGTTTGGAGACTTGTCTGATAAGAGTTCTTTGCTACTTGGCATTAGTCTATGGCTGTTGTCACTTCTGGTCTAGTCTATGGGGCCTAGAAGTTCCTAGAAATGGCTATGGGAGCTTTGCTGGAGGTCAGGGAGGTATGTGTGAAATGCAAGAGCCTAGCCATGGACAGGACCAGCAGAGGTTCACCTTCCAAAATGACCACCCACAACCCCGTGCCCTGCTGCCTTCACCCGTGTTAGCAAGCAGCGCCCTCTGCAGATGAGGAAGATGATGCATGTTATGAGGTGGCCCTGACAGACTATGGTCGTTGCCCTAGCAGGACACCCCGCGCGTGGCCTGCTGTGGGAGCCATGGTCAGACTGCAGCTTGGTGAGGCCCCCCACCTCCATCATCTCTGACCTGACAGCTCAGTTCAGCAGCTTCCTTCATGCCTGATGAGGTTTGAGTTGCTGTAGCCAAAACAGCTGCTCCTTCACAGAGACATTCATGATAGCGACATCCCTCCAGATACATCCTCCAATGTCCCAGTGACCCAGCTACAGAACACTCAGGGACTGGCATGGTCCCTCCCAAAGATGCTGGAATGGCACTTGGCAGCACCTCTGTCCAGCAGGGCCAGCAGGGGAGGTCCGTGAGCTCAGGCTCAGGGTTGCTCTCCTGGGACAGTGCTCAGTCCCAGGGAAGCAGCCATAGGCCCCTGGGGTAGAGTGGGTGAAGATCAGCAGTACACTGTCAGCAGTGTAGCGGGGTCTTTCCTCAATGAGTGTAGGTCTGTGATTGAGGGGCCAGGCCTCTGTTTTGGAGTCCCAGGTCAGATGTCTGTTTGCTAGATCTGCTCATGCAGACCAAGTCAGACTATCTGTCAATTCCATTTCCAAGGACCCATAATCACCAGCCCACGCCTGTGACTTTATGGGTCACACTGCTGACTACTGCTGCAACCCCACTGGCCACAACAATCATGTCCACCTTGTCTTTAGCAATGGAGTGCCACCACTAGACTAAGCCTTGCTGCCCCAGGATCCCACTGCATTTAACTATTCCTGTTCTGTGGCGGCAGCTCCCACTGTAGTGTCTGAACTACAGAGAAGACTGCAGAGTTCTTCAAGGATGCCAGGCTCCTCTCACGGATATATTCCTCATGGTCATGGTCATGGGGAAAGGCATGTCCTCGGGACCCTCCCACAGTGGGTCAGCAGCTCTCAAAACGTAAGCTGCCTACAATACCCTAATCTCCCTGAGCCCCTGCGGCACCCCAAGGCAGCTCTGGCATTTCAACTCCACTCAGCGTACCTGCCTTATAGGCCACGTTTTAAACAATCGACCAGACCTTGGAGCCATTTCTAACCCCTCGAGCTGTGGCATCAAGTCCAGACTCTCTGTTAGTGGACCTGTTTCAGTGGATTAGGCCTGATGCACCTCATATTCCTGCCACCTGGATCCCACACGTGTTCTCCAGATTTCTGCCTGCATAAGCTGGGAAAACCACGCAGCTCTTTTGGAGTGTAGCCACCTCCTCACGGGTCACACTTTGTACCTCACCCTTGGGGGCCTGCTGGGACTTGAGTCTAGTTATAAGCAAAGCAGGGTGGGGCTAGAGGTCCTGACTGTCTCACAAGGCCCTGTCTTGGGGGAGGCTATGCCAGGGCCTTCAGGTGAAGGAGGGCTGAACTCCTCAGGCAGGGCTCCAAGGGGGCTCTTCATGCGAAGAAGCCAGCAAAATGAAGGGGTTTGCGGGTCTCAGCTTCATCGGGATTTGCCCACAGACCGCATTATAATTTTCAGGGTCCTATTTCTTCCCTATCAATGGCCCAGCTTTAAGGATGATGCCCTGGTGGTAGGGCTCAGCCACACACGGGAGGGGACTCTGGGTGCACTGCCTGCTCTGGCTGCTAATGCCCAGTTGCCCCGTGTGTGTGGTGCCAGCTATAGCTGTGCCTTGGTTGCTGGGAGGGCCTGGCCTGTCTCGTTTAATGTTGCTGTGCTTTCCGCCCAGAGCTGCCCTGGACATGGCCCCTTGCCATTCCTGGGCTTACTCTCTTTGGGGCAGCCCTTCCTCCCACTAATTCTGCGTTCGGCCTGGCCCCACACCACTGCTTTCTCTGCCCAGTTACCTTTGCTGTCCCTCCTTGGTACCCTCTTTCTGCCTCACTCCCTTAGGGGTCAGTCACTTCCTTCTACTGTCTTGGCATCAGCGCTGTGTGTCAGGAGCTCCTGGCTGTCTTTGGGGTGAGGAGCCACAAGGAGTCGGCAGGACCTAGGGACCACACTCAGTGTCCCCTGTTGAACAGGGGCTGACCACCCCACCAGTAGAGGGTCTGGCTCTGACCCTGAGAATAAAGCAGGGCTGTTGCCTTGGAGAGTCACTCCTCAAGCCTGCAGGTTCGCAATTCTTAAGTTTACTGTAAAGTACCCCCAGGTTGGCCCCTTACCCAGGCCGCACAGGCCCAGATGTCTGGCTCAGTTACTCTTTGTAAACCAGAGTCCCTGTCGTGCAGAAAGTGAGGACTCCACGAACTGAGCTCGTCCCATAACTGAAGGAGAACCTGCGACCAGCCGCCCTCATAGGTCCCTGGGCGTGGTTTCTACATGCCCGGGTCAGATTGAAGCTCCGGTGCCACCTCCCTGACCTCTGTATATCCTGAACAGGGAGCAAGCAAGTCACCTGCGTGGATAGAGTGACCAGACACTGATGCGCTGATCCCGGGACCCTGCGGCCAGCAAGCCATTGGCAGCAAAGGCCACGCAGTGGACGGCAGCACTGTGGAAGGCCAGCACAGCCAGCGGCTTCATCGTCCGCCAGTGAAACACTCGAACACGATGGTCCCAGCCTGCGGTGGCCAGGATCTTGCGGTCTGGCCTAATCTTGACATCGGAGATCCCAGGATTGGTGAGTTTATGAGTGCTGCACACCTACAAGATTGAGAGTGACAGGGAGAACCATTAGGTGGCTTGTCACAGAGGCTCCCACCCACAGACACTGCTGGTCCAGCAGCTGGAACAAGGAGAGAAATTCAGGCTTCCATGACAGCCATACACTTCTGCAAACATATTCCTTACCTCCTGGGAGCTAGAAGCAGACCTGCAGAAGGCAATGGTTTGACCTTGCCCTTGGCTGAACCCTTGGGTTTTGATGGACTTCAGGCCCTTCCCTCAGAGAGCCCCTGAGGCCCCACAGAGCAGCTCACTGCATGAGTCCCCTGCATGAGGTCTTTGGGGAATGTAGGGGCTACTCTGATTCCCTCCCTGTCAGGCCCTCAGAAAAAAACCTCAGTGGGCTGAGTCCTGGGGACTGACTCTCACCACAGAAATACACTGTATCCTAGTGTCTATGTGAAAGGCAACATTTCCAGCTTGACAGCAATATAAAGTCAGTGTTTCTTCATTCTGGAGAAACCTCACATCTACCCCCAAAGCACGAGTATGAGAAACACAAACTCCATCTTCAGCAAAACTAAGAGATTAAGTGAATCTTGAAATGCAAGAGGGATTGAAGGGTGGGACATATGGGGGACAACACCAAGAACTCAGATTGCAGGAGTAGCTACAGGACATGCCACATTAGCTATGGACAAAGCCTTAGTCTCTAACCTGGATCTGAGAAGAAGGCTGGCATAAAACAAGGAGTTGCACAGGCACATCCCATTTGTATGGATAAGTCATTGGAAGATGGTCTCTCTCTGGTGCTGAGCAACCCACACTAGTCAGTGGTTGGTGATGAAGCCTCCCTGATGTGTCTCCTGCAGCAGACAGGGAACCAGAACTCTTTGTGACAATGGCCACTCTTGGTTACATAGGACTATGTCTTGTACTGTAGGACACCTGGCATCTCTGTCCCACATACTAAATGACAGGTACTTTGCTATCATTGTGATACCACCAAATGGCAGCTTCCTTCCACCAATCCTGCATTTGGCCTAGCCCTGTGTACCATGAGCTCTCGCTGCCCAGAAGTCACCTTCGCCATCCCTCACCAGCACTCCTTTTTCTCCTAATTCACCTCCCAATGCGGTTATAGCAGTCTCAGTGAGAATCACCCATTTCTACAAAGATAACACAAAGATAAAAAAGAGGAAAGAAATGTGAAAAAACAAATGGCAACGTTCCTTGGAAGCAAATGGAAAATCACCGATAAGCTTTTTTGCCATAAATTAACAAGCAAAACTTCATGAAACAGTTACCTCTATCAAACAAAAACCCAAAGCAGCAGAACAGAGGAAAAAACTTGAACTAGCAGAGCGCAGGAAAGAGCTGGAAGCAAAACCCAAAGAAATGAAGGGGAACTGGAAACAGTAAGAGGAGACCCATCACAAGACAGTGAAGGCAGGAATGGTACAGAGCGGGCAAAATGAAAGAGAAACAAAGAGCTACGATGGGCTGGAGAGAAACCAGCAGAAGTGTAAGACAGGCGGAGGTGCTCTAGCATCCACTGACTTAGAAAATCAAGTTTAGTTTGCAAAAATTGAAGTCTTATGATCAGGTCCAAAGAAAGGCTATGGAATAGCCAATGTTAAGATATACCTCGTAAAATCATTGGACTTAAAAAGCCCTGTTGGTAGTCAGGCAAAAAGATCAAGTCAGTTTATGAGGGAAGGTTTAGGATACCCTCAGAATGTTCCATGGCCACATCTGTGCCAGCAGGTGATGGAGTTATGCCTGCAATGGCTGTGAAAAGAGGCATGGCCCAAGAATTTTATATCCAGCCAAACTGTCGCTCAAGTATAAAAACAACAGACAAGCATTTTTGAACATGTAAGAACTCAAAGAATATGCTCCAATAAGCTCTTCCTGAAGGACTAGAAGATTAACCCTAGTCTTGTAAGGGAGAACTAGGGAACTACAGCAAATGATCTGGCAGAGAACATTGAATCTACTTACCTGTAGGATTAGGTCTAAAATAATATGGGGATTATGGCTATAGATCCGGTTATGTAAGTAACAGAAATAAGGGAGGATAGTAAGAGAGATGGGATGTTAAGTTCACTTATTTGCTCATCTTTTGTCATTTGGGTCCAAAGATACAATAGTCAACCTCGTACTTGAGATTATATGATACTCTACTGTAAATAATGACAAAACAACATTATTTCCTTCCCCCTCCCCCGATGACACCACATGCCTTTGTTTCCTGGTTATTTGGCCTTGTATTTCACCATAAAGGAATAAAAACATACTCAACAGATTTATGATTTGATTACAAAGTTAAATCCAAATCTGTGCTACGTTTAAGAGATGCCAAAAGAATGTCTGACAAAGATATACCAGGAGACTGCAGGCAAGAGAAACAGGGGTACAATCTTAGGGAAGACTGAATTCAGAGCCACAACCATTTAGACAGACTATATACTATACCTAACAATAATAAAGGGTACAATTCACAATGAAGAGCTATGAATATCTGTTCAACAAACAGTCTTGTCATTGCATGAAGCAAGAATAATAGGAAAGTGGCTATGACGGAGTAATTGGTACCAGGCCAATCCTCTTGCTATAAACAGCCACCAAACTGGACAAAATATACTAAGCAACTGTGTCCAGGCACTGGACAATAGGCTGGAAGGGCAGCTGATGTGATAATTCTCCCAAACACCTCAGCAGCTCTCTGCCTAGGGAAATGTGCTGGCCATGAGTCCAGGCAGAATACAGCAGTCATGTGAGGCTGAGGAGGCAGAGGTGGGGCGGCCAGAGCAGCCGAAAACTGTAGGGCATGGCGGGAAGCTGGTGGAGGGACTGAAGGCCACGTGTAGTCCCCAGAGTCTGGTGCAAGGTTGGGCTATGCATGTTTGGGGCACCACGCCAACTTTACCAGTCAGTGGTTGCTATAGGGTTAAATAAAAGAGATACGAGAGGTCCGCAGTGATCTCAGGTCCAGCCAGGCCTGAGTGCAAAGACTGTGTGACAGCCCAAGGCCAGCTGAGATGCCACATGGTTTGGCTTCAGGAACGAGGATCACACCTTCGGACAGGGTCCACTCTAGACCTACTGTGACAAAGCTGGAAACCAAGCCCTAAGAGGTCTGGATGTCAGGCAGTCTGGAAGTTGGTCCTACCACATCAGAGAAGCCTGGGAATGACCCTGAGATTTCCACAGACCTGCTCTAACAGAGCATAAAGCCAAGCCTATACAAGTTCAAGGTGAACAGCCAGTAACTGAACTAACTACCTGTACAAAAGGAAATACTCTTCAGAGCAAAATGATAGAATTCAGAGTCTCCATCAAGTTTCATTTACAACGTCCAGCACACAAACAAAAAATTATTAGATATGCAAAGAAGTATGACTATATGACCCAAAGTCAAGGGGAAAAAAAGCAGTAAATAGAAACTGGTCTAGAATGGCACTGATGTTGGACGTATCAGACAAAGACTTTAAAAGCAGCCATTTAAATATGTTTTAAAAAAAATGAAAGTCTTGATGAGTGAACAAATAGACAGATAGGAACTATTATCAGATAAATAGAAATTGTAAAAAAGAACAAACCCAGAACAGCCAACACAATATTAAAGGAGAAAACAAAGTTGGAGACTAACGCTAACTAACTTTAAGACTTACCATAAAGCTATAGTAATCAAAACGGTGTGGTACTACTGGTGAAAGAGAGACAAACAGATCAATGCAAGAGAACAGAGAGTCCAGAAACAGACCCATACAAATGTAGTCAATCGATCTTTACAAAGAAGCAAAGGTAACACAATGGAGAGATGATAGTCTTTTCAACAAATGGTGCTACAACAACTCAACATCCACATGCAAACAAATGAATCTACACACAGACCTTACATCCTTCACAAAAATTAACTCAAAATAGATCACAGACCCAGATATAAAACACAAAACTATAAAGTCCTAGAAGACATCACAGGAGATAACTAGATAATCTTAGGTTTGGCAATAATGTTTTAGATACAATACCACAGGCACATTCTATCAAGGAAAGAATTGATAAGCTGAATTCATTAAAATTAAAATTTTCTGTTCTGTGAAAGACACTGTCGAGAGAATGAAAAGACAAGCCACAGACTAGGAGAAAATATCTGCAAAGGACACATCCGATAAAGGACTATTATCTAAAACATACAAACAACTCTTAAAAAACTGAACAATAAGGAAACAAACAACTCGATTAAAAAACAGATCAAAGACCTTAACAAAAGCCTCGCCAAAGAAGATATACAGATGGCGAATAAGCATGTGAAAAGGTGCTTGCATCACATGTCATCAGGGAATTGCAAATTAAAACAATGAGATACCACTACACACCTATTAGAATAGCCAAAATCCAGAACACTGACAACACCAAATGCTGACAAGGATATGGAGCAACGGGAACTCTCAATCATTTCTGGTAGAAATGCAAAGTGGTACAGCCACTTTGGAAAACAGTTTGGTGGTTTCTTACAAAGCTAAATACACTATTACCATATAACGTAGCAATTGTACTCTTTGATATTTACCCCAAAGGAGCAGAAATTTATGTTTACTCAAAAAACTGCATATGGATGTTTATGGTATCTTTATTAATAAGTGCCAAGACTTAGAAGCTACAAAGATGCCTTGCAATATGTGAATGGATAAACTGTGGTACATTCATACAATGAAATTTTATTTAGCATTAAAAAGAAATGAGCTATCAAGCCATGAAAAGACATGGAAGGAACTTCAATGCATATTAGTAAGTGAAAGAAGTCAATCTGAAAAGGCTATATATTATATAATTGCAACTATGTGACATTCTGGAAATGGCAAAACTGTAGCAATAGTAAGAGATCAGTGGTTGGCCAGGGGTTAGCAGGGAGGGAGGGATGACTAGGCAGAGCACGGAGCATTTTTAGAGGAATGAAAATACTGTGTGTGGTACTATAATGGTATTTGGATACATGTGTCCAAACCCACAGAACGTACACCAAGAGTGAACCTAATGTAAAGTACAAACTCCAGATGATACTGTGTCAACGTAGGTCCATCAATTGTTACAAATGCATGTGTATATCACCTGTGTGTGTGTGTGTGTGTGTGTGTGTGTGTGTGTGTGTAACATATATATGATATATAGGTAACATAAAGAACCATAAAGATTAAGAACCATAATAGAAAATGTAGGACTAAAAGCTTAAAATTTGTAGGACAGGCTCAACAGCAGATCGGAATTAATTTTTTAAATCTGTAAACTAGAAGATACATCGATCGACATTATCCAACCTTAAGAAGATCGAGAAGACTGAAGAAAACCGAAGAGAACCTCTGGGACCTGTGGGACCACATAAAACTGTCTAATTTACAAAAAACAATGGAGGCCAGAAGACAACGGAACAACAGCTTTAAAGTGCACAAAGAAAAACAGAACTAACATCTATAAATTCTATAGGCAGAATTCTTTAAAAAGGAGAGTGAATTAAAGACATTTTTCAGATAAACAAAAGCTAGAGAACTTATTGCCAGCAGAACTACACTACAAGATGTTAAAGGATATTTTTCTAACTAAAGGGAAATAAAACCATAAACTCAAATCTACAGGAAGAGCACCAGAAATGGTAAGTTAGGTAAATATAATAGACTGTTTTTTGTTTCCTGTAAGTTTTAAGAAATGACAATTAATGATTTAATACAGAACAATAACACTGTAAGGTGAAGTTTATCATGACTGTGGAAGTAAACTATATAACAGCGTAGCAGAAAGTGGGGGAGGGTGGGCAATGAAATCATGCTTGTGCAGGGCTACGACACATGACAGGCAGGGTGACAACACTGACTAAGTAGACCTGGGTAAGTTAAAGATGTGCACTGTTAGTCTGCGAGCAAGCACTCAGAAAAAAAAAAAAGTGACAAGAGCTATGTAGTGAAGGAGCCAAGAGAGGAAATGAAATGGAATACTAAAAAATAAATATTTGATTAACACATAAGAAGCCAGGAAAGGGATAAAAGAGGTCAAAAACAGAAGTGACAAGTGGAAAATAAATACCAAGATGGCAGACTTAGTGTCAGACACATCAATAATTATATTAAGTGCAGACTAAATGCTCCAATTAAAAGGCAGAGATTGTCAGAAGGGAGCAAAAAGCAAGACTACAAAAGATGCCTTTAAATATAAAGAGACCAAGATATGTTAAAAGTAAAAGAGAGATGTATCATGCAAAGAGGAAACATAAGGAAGTTCATGGTGCAGTACTAGTATCAGACAAATCGGACTTCAGGACAAAGGATGTTACAAGAGATACAGAAGGACATTTCATAAAATGACCACTCAGTGAAATGTAGTAACCATCTTAAATGCTTATATTCCTAATGACAGAACTGCAAGATTCATGAGGCACAACTAAAGAGAGAACTAAAGGGAGTAATAATCACATTCACAACCACACTCAGAGATGGTTAAGACCTCACTCGGTAACTGGTAGAAAACTAGACAAAAAGATGGGTAAGGATACTGAAGACCTGAGCAATAGTACCAAGCACCTCGACCTAAGTCGGGCTGACAGAACACTCCGCCCAACAACTGCAGAACACATGCGCTTTCACCAAGATACACCATGTGCTGGGCCAAAACACAAGCCTCAATAAATATCTGCACACTGACATTGTACAGGTACCTGCACTGACAGCAGAATTAAACTAGATTAAAGATATCTACAAATTCAACAAATATTTGGAAATTAAATAATATACTTCTAAGGAACCAATGGATCAAAGAAGAAATCACAAGGGAAAATAGAATTTTCAACTGAATAAAAATGAAGACACAATAAATCAAAATTTGTGGGACAAAGGCTGGTGACTGGACTAGAAGAGGCTGACTCCTCCACAGCCCAGCGGAGGGGTGGCATGAACCCAGAGAAGCACCTAAGAACTATGGGCACCGCCAGCATGCTGACTCACACTCAGAGGCCCCCACTACAGGATCCCTAAAGGACAGCCTTCTCAGCTTCTGGAAGGAGGGCTTGAGATACAAGAATGCTGGCAACATTCATGGTACAAAACAGTAATGAGGAGATGCAATCTGTATGCTAAACCAACCCTGTGAGTGAGACAACTACATCTGAAGGAAAGTGGAAGGCAAAGGGATTAAAAAATAAAAGCTATCGTTGGATGTAGTAACCGAAGAAACCTGGCCTGAGCCATGATAATAGTTGGTGAAACTGGTTTTTAGGCAAAAATCCTTTCCAGAGATAACGAGGGTGACTAAAGAAAAGAGTCAGTTCCCCGGGAAGAGTACCATTCTTAACTTGTGTGTTTGTAAAACAGCTTTGAAACGCAGAAAGCAAAAATGCACAGGACACATGAAAAGTCAGCAAGATAGACCACGGCTGGAGGTTACACTTGCCTTTCCAGGGCCCCTGGGTCACAGGCACATCAGATGACATATCTGACCCTGCATGCACAGGTACAGCATGCATCTAGCAGTGAAAAGCACTTCCTTTTCAAGCACATGTGGAATACTTATGAAAACTGGACTGGCCTCCACATTTCAAAGAGCTGATATCATTCAGACCTTCTTCTCCGACCACAATGGAATTAAGTTAGAAATTGAAAAATAAAAAATAACTGGGGGGGGGGGGGGCAGAATCAAACATTTGGAAACATAAAAACACTCTAATCAGCTCAGCAGTCAGAGAACAAATAAAAATCGGGTCCGCTCAGAGTGAGTGGTGATGAAGACGGCGACATCGCACAATGTGGGACGCAGACTTCAGCTGCTGTGAGAAAGGAGGGCCGGGAACGAATGCGTCAAGCGCCCAACTCAAGTCAGCAACAGAGTGAGCCCAGAGAGCACAGGAGGAAGGCAAGGAGAGCAGAGCAAAAGGCCGAAACAGAACAAGAACGATAAATCAACAGACAAGGCTGATTAGGAATAAAAAAAGGATAGTCCTGCAAATACGGCAGAAATTTAAACAATCCTTACAAACAGCTAAAAAAAAAAAGGTCAATCATGAAACTACTTTGACTGTAGAAAAATTCCTAGAAAATGAAACCTACCAAAAAAAAAATCAGGAAACCTAAATTGGTTCAAGAAAAAAATCAGATCTTCCCTACAGAGAACATTCCTGCCCCAGAGGTATAGACAAGGACTGACCCACGGCCACTCAGGAAACAGATCCCCAGCCAACCGGTTCAGAGATCAGGAGAGAAGGGGATGCCTGCCTCCTGATTCTGGGGCTCCTGATACCCTGATACCATAGCAGAGAGAGGCAAAAGGAGAGGGGGTGCAGCTTAGTCTACTGACAGCCCTGAACAACTCTGACGGAGCCCTCAGAGGACATGCTATACAGCAGGTTATTTTAGTACCATACGGTTGTTTTAATGTTAAAAACTGAATAATGCAATTCAGTAAATTAACAGATTTGAGGAAGAAAGCCATGAGTCTGACAGCCCAACACCCTCTCATCATCCAGATTCTGTCCCTACAAGGAGTAAAAGAGAACCTAACCTGATAACGAGAATCTGCCAAACCCTGCAGCAAACGCAGCTCTCTCCCCATCCAACCTGAAGCAGATCAAGGATGCTTGCCTCGGCGCCTACTTCCACTTGGCATATCCTGCACTCCCAGCTCCACACACAGGCTGCCAAGATGGGCATACACTGGAGCAGGGCCATGGGGGCGGATACTGCTGTGCATGTATGAGAAGGCAAATCCTACACATGTGCCCGCATGCGGAGGCGTGCATCTGCCCCAGCCCCTCCCAACTCCCATGGACAGCACTGGCAGCTGGGACGAGCACGAGAGGCAGACCATCACTGTCCCACATCCTTTTCTCTCCTGTAAACTTTGCCCCCAAGGCAGTGTTGCCATGCCTCCACGCCAGCATCATCACCTAGGAGGGGCTAAGATGCCCCACCTGCCCCGCTTACGACTCCTCCAGGAAACACAGTGGCAGCGGCATCACGGCAGAGGCTCGCAGTGCACTCCTGGCTCCTGGGCAGGCAATGAGAAGCAGCAATGGGGGTTTCACGGGGACCTAAACTGGAAAAGCCCAGTCCCTGTGCTGGGGCTTGTGTTTCTGAGGAAGAAAAAGGCCCATCAAAGGTATTCATGGTGAGCTGAGTTGTGCCCGCAATTCTCTTCTCTCTTGTTATAAAATCAGGAGGAACATGCGCAGTCAGGGCCCTGCACGCCCCCTCCAACCTGCCCTATGTGTCCTGCTGCTGACACTTTAGAGGGAAGCTCCTGGCGGGGCTGTGGGCAGTGGCCACGCACGCACGCAGCGAGGACACCTGGCCGGCCTTGGGCACGGGTGTGTGTGTGTGTGCAGTTAGTCTGCTTCCCTGCTGAGGCTGGCTGGGGTGGGGAGGCTCATTATTATTTAAAGGCCTAAAAATAATGCTGGCCATAAATCAGCTCCTGCTTCAAGGCCGTGGGCCCTGCCCCAAGTGTAGGAGGAAGGAGCAGGTCTGTGCACCACCTGTGTCTGAGGACAGCTGAGGCCCAAGTCCTCAGTGGCTCTTGGCAAAGCCACCTTGGGAAGGCAGGTGAGTGGCCCAGCATCATGGCATGCCCCCAAGACCACATCATCCTGACCGGTGGCTAAAGGCTCCTGGCTACCATCTCAGCCCTTGGCCAAGCCCATCCTGGACCAGGACCCTCTGGGAAGGATCCCTGGCCACTAGTGGCTTTCACAGCACATGACCTCAGGTGCCAGGAATGTGCACGCGGCGCGGCCGCCATCTGGTTCCCATTACCCACGCTCTGCTGCGGGAAACCTCATCTGCATCTCCGCGCCCTGCGCCCGCCTGGGAGAGATTGATCTGGGCTCATTAGAGACTTCAGCAGCAGGCCGTGAGGTGAGGCACATCTGTGCCCACGTGGCTTGCGGGCCAGCAGACGGCCGAGTCTCAGTGCTCACTGCAGGGCCGGGATGGTGCACCAAGGGCCCCCGGGCCAAGAATGCCTGTGGATGCCCAGGGCTGAGGCCCCTGGACATTTCCTCTTGAGGGGTCTGCGCTTCGCAGCCTGAGAGTCTTCAGGGCCTCTGGGCCAACTTTGAACATGACATCCAGTTGTCTTTGGGTGAGGTGGCCATGCTCAGCAGGAGGAGCGCTCTCCTGTTCTGACATGCACTGCTGAGCAAGACTCTGGCCCAAGCACTGCCATCACACCAACTACGTCCATTCTGCAGTGCCTGCTCCCCTTCTGCTTTAACTTTCCAATTCATTAATAATACCCTCTGCTTTAACTTTTCTATTCATCAGTACAGTAAAAGTTCATCTCTGGACTGAAACATGCCCCATAAATTTAAGTCTTAAGTTCCAGCAGCTGTTTCCTGAACAAGCCAGGAGGGACCATGCAGATCTGGGCCAGGACAGCAGAAGGGCCCATTCCCGGGCATCTGGGGGCGCTGCAGCCGGGCAGCGTCTCTCAAGAAAGCCACCTGGGTCTTTAGCTCTTTGCAGACTCGGGTCGATAAGGTTCGAGGCACAGTAGGGTAGAGCACTGGACTCCACAGTGGGTGGGTCCCCATGAAGCTTGGAGAGTAGGAGGGAGGGGGTGCGAGGGAAAACCCTGATGCCCGTGGAGGTGGGAGGCGGGGGATGGTTTCAGCACCCAGCAAGGCTGAGGATTCAGCACATGAAGACTCAGCACCAGAGTGGCTCCACTCCAGCTTCTAAAAAAGGCCACCGTCATGGCTTTCCCTCCCAACCCCCACCAAGTCCATGAGATGCTTCTTTTGGGGACTCTGTGAACTCCCTGGGATGACAGAAGGATGGAGAGACGGTTGGACAATTGGTAGAAGTGATACCAAAGAAGTGTGAACTCATGTCCTATTCCCAAATGCGACAGGTAACCCTTTCCTTTCCCTGCCTTGCTGGGCTTTGACTGGGCTACTCCCCAGGACTCAAGATAGACCCTCAGATCCCTTCCACAGAGACACCAGGGAGCCTCACACCTATGGCATGGCCCCATCATTGCTATCACTGGCCACTTGCTCTGGTTCTAACCTTGGTTCTCCAAAGGGATTGTTGTTACTTTGGGGATGACACTGGCCCCTCCAGCTGCAACACGAAAGGGCATCTCTCAGTCTCACTCTGCCCGACCTCAGTGTCTGTCCTTGGGCCTCTATGTCACTGCTGTCTTGGGTGCACCCTCTTGCCTTGCTCCTTCCCGGCCTCCCTCTTGCCCAGGACTCCTTGCCCAGCCCTGCCCCCAGTTGTCCTTGCTTGACCCTTCTTGGGATGACGCGGTGACAACATTGAACACCCAGGTTGCAACCAGGGCATGGTGATGCCTGCTGAGCACTGCAACATGCCTTGATTTCACCCGGGGCCCATCTCCCCCACCCCCACCCATGTGCCTCAGGGGCCCAGTGGTATCTGCTCAGGGCCACTCCCCACCCCCGGCCCCCGGGCTGGGCGAGTGTGAGGTGATGCAGGCTTCCAGGCTGCTGGGCAAGGTTTTCCCACCTGGAGAAGGCCCCCGAGAGAACTCCTCTTCCTTGGTCCCCTGTCTATGGTGAAGCCTAGACCACACAGCCCTGCAGAGGAGGCAGCCCCCAGGCCTTGTCCAGTGATGAGAGCCTAGGTGAGGCCAGGAGCTAGGCTGCTCCTACTTTTGCTGGCACCACCTAGGGCCCTGCTCCCGACCAGACCTGGGTTCACAGAGGTGCCTTTCCAAGGAACCGTGGTCAAGTCACAGCCTTCCAAGGTTTCCTGGCTAATAGGGGCTCTCTGCCCACTGCCAGAAGCCAGTGTGCACCCAGGTCACCGTCTGGGGGCCAGGAAGCCCAGGACACACCTAGCGTCTTATCCCCCATGGCCTTAGCCTCCTGGGCCTGGACAGGAAGCTCCTTGCCCCCAAACTCCATCCCTCGCATCCTAAACAGGGCTGAGTGTGCAGGCTGCACCACCCCATGCTGAGCACCAGGCAGAGGCCCAGACTTGGCCCCCAAGTGCTCCACAAGGTACGCTAGATGAGAAAGTCTACTGGGACATTATGAGATTTCCTGGGACATTATGGGAAGGTTTTCAGCAATGCCCTATTCCACTCTGAGGCCTCACACGACTTCCCCACTGCCCGTGAGGAACAGCTTCCCAGAAGCCTGCTCGCAGATCGCCACTGGGGCGTGACTCCGTGGATTTCTCCACATTGGGCAATTTTTGTTTTTTGATTAATCAGTTCCTTACTGACCAAATTCCTCTGATTTTTGCAAATGAGCTTGCGTACTTACTCCGGGACTCTACATGCCTTTTCTCTAGATGGACAAGACGTGACTGCTGTTAACCCAAGGTCTGAGAGAAACCCAAACCATGTGAACAGTTCACAAACGCCCACACTCCTTCTTCCTGCACTGGCCACGAGGACAGGCCAGCCTGCGCCCCGCCTCAGAGTGATTAATTAGCCAGCGATCTGCAACAACTCCTCTTCATGCCTAAATATTGTTTCAGCCTATCAGACTGTTAGTGCAGAGCAGGATAAATGACATCTCGGGTCTGGCGCACTGACCTGCAGGGCCTGCTGCTCATCCAGGCTCCAGACAGCCAGCGCCTTTTCCGCGGAGCCCGAGACGCCCCTGGCCTTCTGGGAGTCAAAGTCAAGGCCTATGATAGGCTCTGTGTGGCAGGCAATGTGGCTGCACACCTTCCGCTCAGAGATGTCCCACAGGGCCACCGATCCGTCCTCATAGCCGGCCAGAAGAAGTGGGCGGGGGCTGGAATCTGCCTGTGGGGAAAAGCACAGCAGTCAGCTCCTGAAGGCTCCTGATATGTTCTGGGGTAGAGAGGGCTTGAGAAATGGGCTGTCTCTTCTGCTGGCCCCGGGGGCAGCCCAGCCGGGGAGCTGTTTCCTGTGTTCTTCACGTGGCGGTTAACAGTTCAGAGGCTCTGCACGCCCCCTTGATGGCTGACACCATCAGCACAGGGCCTGCACGGGCTAGTGCTGGGGCACCCTGAGGGCTGAGAATGGAGGGCACAGAGCCCTGGGGCCGCCTAGTGTGCCTCACAATGCCATGCCGCTGCTCACCAGCTAGGATCCTACCAGGATCGCAGGGTGCTGCTGGGCCCTCTTTTCAACAGGTCGGAGACTCTCGACCCCTTGGTGGGGCCAGTCACCTGTCTACAACCACCAACCAAAGAAAACTGTGAGCTCCATGTCAATGAAAAATGAACTTTCTGTGCTTTGTCAACTTCGCCGCAGAAGCCTCCCAACCCCCAGGCCTGGTGAGCCGCCACGGCGCTGAGCTACTGTGATGAATGAGGGCACAGGTCAGAGGGCCCGCACCCTGGGCAGACGCCTCGTTTATCTAGCTTCTGCATCAACTCCAGAAGAGCATGGCAGGAGTCCATGTCGCCCTGGCACTGAGAGTGGCGCCCCATACTTGGTTCCTGGTCCCCAGGTACTACAAACAGGAAATGCTTCTAGGACAGATGCCTAGGTTGCTTCCAGGACAGAGAGTACCCACCGGCTGATGCCTTTTGTTCTTTATTCATCTCAGTGTTCCCAACTGAGTTGCCTGGGGTTGGCTTCACTAGAATGTCAGAAAAACTGAGCACATCCCCTCCCCAGTGAATTCTCCAAGAGCCAGGAGCTTAACTGAGCCTTGGTGAGCTCCAACTGGGCCTGGCCCCCCTCAGCCTCTGGATGGTCACCAGTGAGACTGGGGGCCTGGGGGACTGGTCAGCAAGATTACCTCCTGGGTCACCTGCAACTCTTGAGGATGGTCCACTGCTGGTGGGCAAGGCTGGTGCTGAGCATAGTGCCTGGGCCTCACAGGACGTGGGCAGACAGCACCAGAGGCCCTCCTCGCCTCTTGCTGGAGCTCCTGTGAACATGCTGTGTGGGTACGTTCTTCCCTCCTCTGTGGCTCCTGCCATCGCTGACACATTGTTTCTGGTCAGTCTCTATAGCCCAGGGTGATGCCTGTGGTGTCTGGGTTCTGAGCACCTCAGCTAGTTCAGGGGCTCCATGCTAGTGATCTATCCATTGAGGTGCCACGGGGAGGCCAGAGCAGGGGCTGGACTGGCTTGCAGGGACTCACCCCACAGTTGCCAAGGGGGCCCAAATGCTGAGCTCTGGCCCCTGCTCTCTACCTGCCTTGCAAGCCTCTCCAGCTTCCTTCCTAGCATGCAGGTCCCTGTGGCCCTACAGTGACAGACTAAAGGTAAGACGTGCTCTTGTGGCCATGGGCCTTTGGTGGCCACGGCCTTAGTGCTAGGCTGACTTCCACGAGGTGAAGACCTGAAGTCACTATAAGGACTTACTCTGAGACACACCCCCCTCCCCAATCTGTGGTGCTGGCCCTTGAGGTCTCGTGGGAGCCACCAGCTTGGATGGGGTCCACTGCTCTCAGGGCTGGTATGAGAGACACATGAGGCTCCATTCTGATCCTGACCTTTTATGTGATAATCATCACAACAAAGCAGGTTGGCTTCCTTGAGGAATAAAACAAGAATGCATCTGAATGTCTCAGAAAAAAATACCGCGTCAGGCCACTCTACCACACTCAGGCTTAATAAACTACAGCCTGGACCTTAAGGTTTGGAGAGAAAAAAACGGACATCTAAGATTAACACAGACTTTTCTTAACAGAATGCTTTCTGTTGAATCTGTATCAACTAACAAAAACGTGATTTGTCCTTCTGTCAACTATATTAATTACCTTAACAAGTTTGTACATCCCATTTCTACACATTTTTCTGCTGGAATTTTTACATGATTATGCAATGACAGCATTGCCAGGGAGCGAAGTGTGAGTGGATGTAGCCACAGACGTCCTGCCTTGGGACCTGTGAGCACTGCACCGTGCCACAGTGGCATAGCCTCGAGGGTGTTCCCCAAGTGTCCACAAACTTGCTGGCGCCCAGAGTTTCGTCATCTAGGTGAGCCTCAGAGTCTCACCTCCTCACCCGCACGGGCTGCTCTGAAGGACTGTGGCAGGAGCAACACACCATAGTGTCAGCTTACCCGGGATCCTGAATTCCAATCGGAACATTCTTAGTTAAGAAACCACAGGAGGAAACCAACTGCTAGAAAGGCCAGGGAATCTTTCTGGTCCTTAAAGAGGCAGAAGGCTTGGGAATACCTGTCCCCACGATCCTGTTGGTCATGCAAACATCTCCAAACTGCCTGAGCCCATCTGGTCTAACTCTTAGGAAGAGTTCAAACAAGCATTGAGGTACAAGGCAGGAATCGCCTGCTCCTGATCCCAGGCTGGCACAGGGTGGCCCTCAGAAGATGCTGGTGAACTGAACAGAGCTGGGAAAATGGCCTGTAAGTAGCACTCCTGAGGTGGGCACTGTTGTGACCTGCTTACCAGTTTCTGCAATGGCCAAGATGCTGCCGAGGATTCTAAGTGAATATACCAGACCATTTGCTTTGCTGCCCCAAACTTGAGTGGTCCAAGGAATGGATACGTACACTTTGAGCCAGCGCTGACCTCTGGGGTGCTGAGCAACTGTGCCTCGAGGAGAACCAGAGCCTCTGGTGAAGGCAGGCAGGCCCAGGAGGATCCCTCCAGGCCTCGGGCTCAGACATGGAGCCAAAACCCATCCTGCCTGGACTCAGGCCTGTGACACCCCTCACACTCGACTACCTGGCTTCTGCTGCCACTCCAGAAGAAGCCTCCTGATCCTCTCTAATGAGAAAGAACAGTCAAGAAAAAAGGAAATGGTTGCAGACCAGAAATTCTAAGTGTGGCATGGAAAAAGTCAGCATGTTAAGCCCACTTCTGCCTCTCTGAGGCAAAGAAGTAACAAAAATTAATCCCAAGCACAGCCGGGCTGTGCAGGCTTGCAGGGTTAGTCAGCGCTTCCCTCCCAGCTCTGTGCAGGGCCAGGGACTGGTGTATAGAGAGGAGAGGAGGAGTCCCTCCCCGGGAGGGGGCCAGCTCAGCTGACCCAGCTGTCCCTCCTCACTGCATGGGCAGAGAGATGCCCCTCACTCTAACTTGCGGAGGCCTGCCCTGAGCGGTTTACAGGAGCATCCCTTGCAGTAGCAAGAGAGTGGCAGGGGCTGCAGGAGACAGAGGCTGCTGAGAAAGGCAGCAAGCACATGTTCTCCCAAGGGGCTAATTGCCCTGTTGGTTTGACGACAAACCAAATCCCGAATGGGGCATGATTCACGGCTGGCGGGCGTGGCTGACAGGGCGTGGCTGGCGTGCGCTAGGCCTTACCTGCCACAGCTCCAGGCACATGGGCATGCCTGGCTTGGCATCTGCCTCCAGCTTCAGGGTGCACACTGACGTCTTGGATGGCATCTCCAGAATCTGAACCTGACAGTAAGAAAACAAGTTGATTTGGGCCGGCGCCAAGTCAGTCTGCTATACAAACAAGAGACTTTTAAGGCGATTAGCCAAGACTGCTGCAAGTTTCTGTCTGCTCCCGGTAAGAACCTGGGATCTCAGCCTCCTAATTAGGCCGCACAGACTCGTGGGCTCTAGTGCTATGGGCCTTGCAAAACAACGTATGCGTCATTCCTGAATGACCGGCACATATCTGAGCAGTGTTCCCACTCCGCTGCTGCCTCCTTCCTCTCCCGATTTTATCACCTTGCCTAGCAGGAGCCTCAGCTCGCCCATTCTCCCAACCTCTGCCTGCTTCCCTTACTTGCCGTGGGTTTTACATGTGAACGACTCTGCACTATCCCAAGCATTTCGAATGGTACAAAGACTTGCACAGGGACCACCTGGGGTCCCACCACCCAATCTAGGAAATGACCATGATGGGCACCATGGGAAGCTCTGTTTGGAGCCTGGCTATTATTCCCAGTGCCCATATCTCTACTCTGGGTGTCGTGGCTGTTTTGTGTCACCTGAACTGAGCTGGCAGATGTGCCTTGTTGCCCCACACAGCCAGCTCACACTTGGGCCAGCCTATCCACTGAGCTGGGCCAGGTTCTGCCCTACACCGTCTGCAGGGGACTGTCAAGGCCATGAGGAGCAGGCCTGGACACTGGAGCCCCTGAGAATGGAACTGGGCGCCCAGCTGTCTGCATGTCTTGTGCCTCAGCTCCCTCATCTGCCAAGCGGGGACAAGGGTGCCACTCCCGCAGGGCTCGGAAGAAGGAAGGGGATTCCATGTGACGCAGGTCTGCCGTTCCATGGTGGGAGACTCGGCTAGCCCCTAGCTCCACAGGCACTGGCGTGAGTGGCTCCACCAATATCATAGTAACAATGTGCAGCCAACTGTGGAGCCACACATCACTCCTCACCGACATGGGGGCATTTTCTGATTTGCAGATGAGGAATTTGAGGTCCGAATCGGTCGGGGACATTGAGGGGTCATGGATAGCAGGTCTGCTATCTGGCATCCAGAGTGCAGAACCCCTAGCAATGAGAGCCTGAGGTGAACTCAAGTTGTGTGAGGGTCTGAGCTGATCTCACAAATGCACATAGAAAAACTGGCCTGAGAATTGGAGTTAAGTCCCAGGTCTAAGTTCCAGATCTGCCACACGTGCAGTGCACTGGGTGCCACATCTGAGGGCAGCTGCAGGCAGAGTGGAAAGCCAGTGTTGTGTCCTGGTCTTCTCAGCTTCAGGGTTCTGTGATGTGGCTCACACCTGCCTCTGTCCTTGGGCAGCACCTCCACAAGCTGGGGCTGTGGGTGTGCTTTAGGCAGGGCCTCACCAGAAGCCTGCAGTGTCCCAACACCGGGGGACAGGCTCACTGCTAGGAAGGGCAAATCCTGGGGCCCCTGCCAGGCATGCACATGTGCGCATACACATGCATGTACATGCACGTGAACACACACCCACTCACACACATGCACACACACGCACACAGGTTCCCCACCACCGTCAGGCCAGCATCTATGGCAACCGCATGGGCTCTTACTGCCCACAGAGGAGACAGAAAAAAACTAAAGTGATGTGAGCAGTTGTTACCATCATTGAAATAAGAGGCTGCCAGAAGAAGGAGCCCCTGGATCAGCAGATGCTCAAGGAAAAGCTATAGCAAAATAAAAAGAAATATAAGAGGATGTAGATAACTAAGATGCAGTGGCAACGGGTGTGGCCCCAAAGTAAAAACTGCAGAGAAAGGAGAGGGGGCTCTCTGTTCTCTACGGGAGTGATGCTGCAGGGGAGAGGGAGAGGGAGAGAGATGCTCTTTTCAGTCCTATGCTTCGAGTCCGGAGCCCTGACCCTGGACCAAGTGCAAAGCAGCAGGCTGCGGCTGAGTGGGAGGGCCTCCTTTGTCACTTCACAGAGTCCATGTGAGCTGGCCCATGACTGTGCCGTGAGTAGAGGGTCTGGAAGGACACAGACCAAACTGCTGGAGGCTGGACACCTGATTTCCTACTCTCTGCACTGTTCTATTTCTTGAATTATTCAGATTTCTTAAAACGAGATTTGCTTCTTTTGTCACCATAACAGAAGGACAGGCGGGTTTCAAGATGCTGAGTGGCTGGTGGGGGAAGGAGAAGACACAGGGAGAAGGATGTCAGAGGAAGCGAATGTTGCCAGTCTGCACAGATCTGCACCCTGGACAGCCTGGCACACAGGTCCATGGCTCAAGAAGACTCCTCTGGTGACAGTGAGGAGCGGCACAAGGACAAGGGGATTCGGCAGGCGTGAGTCACCCAGCAAGTCTGCTCTAGTTAGGAGGAGAGGAGGTGAGGGGGAAACCAGGACAGCCCCGAGGTCTGAGCTAGGTGCTATGGGAGAGAGCGTGGGGGCAGGTGTATAAGGAGCTATATCTTGAGGACCAGGGAAGGCCCAACAGCCAGTGCTCAGAGCCTCCTGCAGACACCAGAGTGCTTTCCATCTGGCACTCAACTGCAACTTTTGTTCCCAGAAGGAAAATGTTAGGTTTGGACAAGCGCGGCCACCCAGATGGCCGAGCAAAGTGGGAGCATGTCCTCTCCGGGCATTGTCTGGGCACAGGCCAGCGATGCTTTTCCAGGGCCCCATCCAAGCAGATTCCAGGTGGGAACATGGACAATAACCATTTTCCCAGGATGTACAAGGTCCCCAAACTGGCTGCTCCTGAAAAACACAGATGCTGCTAGAACTGGGAGCCAGGAGGTCAGTTAAAAATACCCTCAAGAAGGAGGGATGAGTAGCCTCAGAGGCCAGGCCCAGGGGACGAGGGTGAGGGCAGGAGGTGAAACGTGCCCAGTCGGAAGTCCTGGGGTGGCCGAGGTGGAGGACAGCACGCGGCACCCTGGCCTGGGCAGGAGAGCTGGCTCGGCCCCCAGGCCGATCTCTGCATGTGCGGCACAGTGGGAAGGCTGGGCTGCCTGGCTCAGGCTCTCCCAGAGGAAGCACACTCCTTTCTTTTCACATTAATAAAACTTTTAACAGGTTTTTGGCAAATTGGCAAGAAAAGTGTATGTAGCTCCTAATTGGTGATTTAAATGCAATCATGAACAAATAAATGCCTGTTCCTATCTCATTATTTATGAACTGGATATGCGTTAAGACAAATGGTTCTTCTTGGGTGGGGGCCAAACTTTCCCGTGTGCACAGGCCTCGGGTCCCTGCTCAGAGCTGCCTGCTATGCAGGCTCTCAGGGCCATCAGGGGACACAGGGAGTGGGAGGCAGACAAGGGGCTCCCTCTCCCTGCCCTCCACCCCACCCCCAGCCCCCAGCAGCTAGCCCTGACACTCCCCAGGCCATCCAATCACCACTTGTAGGTTTCTTCTCCCATTTCCCTTCAGTTTCCCCAAGACCTGGCACCTCTAGCCACGTTGCCTCCTCTATCACCCCTGCCCTGGCTTCCTGCCATCTGTCCCGCACCCTGGACACTGCTTTCCTTGGGGAATTCTGCCTCTTCTGTCCCCAGGGTGTGGGCTCTACTGTCCGGACTGACAGTTGCCACCACTAACAACCACTGCTGGCCGCTCTGGCCTGAGCACCATCCGACAGTGACTTCCGAGGCTCAGTCACGCCTACCCCACCCTCCAGCCCTGTTCTCTGATGCTCCCCTACTCACCTGTGCCCTTCTGTACTGCGATCACCACCCCAGTGCCAGCCCTTACCCCTCACACCCTAGCCCTGCCTGTGACTTCTCACACCAGCGCCCAGTTCTGTTCCCAAAAGGTTGCCCTCCCCTTCGGCCCTGGCTCCCTCTACCTCCTGATTGCCTTCCAGGGACTTCCCTGCATACGTGCCTGCTCCTCAGTCCTCTGAGGACCTGTATGGGCAGTCTCTCCCTCAGTACACCTGAGAGCCTCAGCCTTGATACTCGTCCATCTATACTGATCCAGGTTCCAGGGCCTCCCAGAGACACCAGCTATCCCCCGAACCTCTTTCCTGACTCTAACCACCAGGGCCACTTCACAGTTGACCAGGCCAAGGCCCATCCCAAGGACCCTGGAGCTTCGACCCAGCAGACAGACCCAGACCTGTCCCAAAGCTGCATGGAGTCCTTCAGCAGGCATAACATTCCTGCAACCAGGTGCTAAGAATGCGCCTGCCCATGTCGGGGAAACTGAGCGCCCAGGGGCTTGTGAACAAGGGGCTGTGCAGGCTGGTGCTCACCTCATCACTGCCTCTCCCTGGCACAGCCAGTGTCCAGTGCTGCTGGCCCCCAGCCAGGATGGAGCCCCTGCAGAAGCCCATGCTCTCCAGGTGCACAGAGTCCACGACGGTGTTTCTGCCCTCCGCCAGGTCCCACAGGCACAGCCTCAGGTCCCGGCCCTGACTGTCAAAACCAAGAGGAGACAGGCCATGAGCCTCCCAGGTGACCTGAATAAATGTCAGCTTGCTGTGGCCAACCTGAGGCCAAAGGAAGGCAGGAGACACTTTCCAGAGATGGGCTATGGCCAGTGCCAGATCATCAGGCTGGGGCACCTCAGCTGAGGAAGGGCGTCTCGGCCCCATTCACACATGAGTCTGCATCCAAGATGCCCAATGCCTGACACACTCGTGGGCATCCCAGGTGCACACCTGGGGAGGGAGGCCTGTTGTCATCTTCCTGCCACTCTCTCCCCATGCTGCCAAAGCGGGTGTCTCCCTCCCTCCACCCCTTTGTGAACTAACTCTGACTACCTGGCAATCCCACCCTCAGGTATTCTCCCAAGTGAATTTAAAACCCACATTCGGACGAAAACCTGTACATAAATGTTTACAGCAAGTCTGTCCATAACTGCCCAAACCGGAAACAAGCCTTCAACAGGAGACTGGATAACAAACTGGTAAATCTACATCATGCAATTCCACTCAGCAACAGAGGAACAAAGTAGGGCGCATGCAACAACCTGCACGGTCTCAATACATTTTGCCAAGTGAAGGAATCCAGATTTTTTTCAAAAATATTTTCGAAAGGCCACATACTGCATGATTCCATTGGTGTGTGTGACCTTCCAGGAGAGGCATGATGGCAGGACAGAAGACTACAGTGGTACTCCAAGGTATGGCCTGCTCTGTATAGCCCTGGGGTGGCACATAACATGACCGTGGGCATTGTCAAGGCCACAGATTTATGCCACAAACTTGACTGTGTCTACATTAACAAACAATCAGGACATAAGGATCTTAGGATGGACTGCAGACTATAACAAATGTAGGGCATACTGAGTCCAGCAGGAGGGGAGACAAAAGCTGACTTAAGGAATTTTGGAAAAGTGTGTCAATTCGATACTGCAAGGTCAAAGAAAAAATAACTGTATAGAAACAAAGGACTCTAGTTGGTCCATCTGTTTCTCCCAGGGGTGTGGGTTGGCAATTCTAAACCTCCTTATGTGTACAGTAGGGTTGAACAGAAAAGTATGTAAGTGGCGGACAACAAGACCCAGGTTTCTCCCATCCCAGAAGGCAATCACAAAAAAGCCCAGGGGAGGTGAGATGGACCTGTGGTTTTGGATCTGGATCAGAGACGCCAGGATGAATGCATGCTTACGCCAACACATATACAGGCAGACAGACACAGTGATGCATACAGGTATATATGCAGCGTGGTTCATACAGGTGCATACAGGTATATACACAGCGTGGTCCGTGCACACACAGGTACTCCCCTGGCTGCCCCCTGAGAGGACCTAGAAGCAAATAACCCCAGTAGTGACGAGCATGCCTAGCACCTTGGTCTGCTTTCTTACTCTTTCTCTAAAAATAGGAAGCAGGTTTCTGGAGAAATAGCTGAGACTAGGGCTGGAGTGGGGGAAAAAACGAGTTCTGGGCATCTTGTAGCCAGAAAGTAAGGAAATACTTTAAAAATAAATAAAGAATGGGGGGACATCTAAAGGACCCAGGTGCCAAAGCTGGAGCAATTTGAGAATTAAAATAAATAACAGTAGTATGAGATTATAACCAAAGAATAAAATAAATCTCTATGAGCCCAGACTCATGAGAGAACACATAAATAAATGGAGAAAATAAACCTTCCTTACGGAATCCCAATTAAAGTAGAATTTCCCAAAGTAGGAGTGCAGGAAACACAAAGTCCCCAGAAGAACACCCCCGTAATAACTGTGGGGGCAGAACCCACTGACGGATGCTAAAATCAGTGGGCAAAACTTAAGGAGAAACAGGACGTATACATCACCTCAAAGTACCTCCCCCAGATGCTTATTACTCACTGTGGTGGCTTCAACACGACCACATGTTCTTTGACCCTCCTTAATTCTTTGTCCCTGGACCTAGGGACTCATTTCTGAGGAGTGCAGTAAGCAGCGGGAAATGTCCCTGAAGGTAGGGCACCTGCAGACATGCCGTCCCCAAGTGACTGAGGTGACCCTCACCAAAGATGACTCCTGTGGACCTCACAGACTGCCAGACAATAGGACAAGAGCTCTTGGCCTCTGTGGGTTTCCTCCCAAAAGCCCATCAACCCAACTAATCCTGAGAAAACATGAGGCAAACCCAACATGAGGGGTATTCTACAAAACTCCCGATCAGTCCCTCTTCCCAAGGGTCAAGGTCAGGAAAAACAAAGGTAAGAGAAGAAAGCACAGACCACAGGGGACGAAGGAGACGTGACAACTCAGTGGGCCCTGGGGCAGAAAAGCACAGTGGGAGGAAAACAGAGAGCCCACACAAGGCCCAGCATCTAATCACTGGTGTTGCCACCAGGGTTGTGACAGATCTGCCCTGTCACATGAGATGCCCAGGCCCCCAGAACTCAGTGCTGTGCAGCTGGCTGCTCTTCCGGGCTGACCCAGAGGAACTCAGTCCCAGTCCAAATCTCAACTCCATCGTGAAGAACCTGCCGAGCTGATGTCAAAATGCCGGGGTATCTGGAGGACTAGGAATCACACGGCACTCCTGAGGAACGGGCTGACAATGCGTTCTGCTGGGCTACAGGGGAGATAGACGTAAGAGTGTCCCCGACACAAGGACAGACCAGAGCCTCACGTGAGAGACATGCTCACACACAGAGGACATCTGACTCACGGTTAAGACGGCAGTCACGCCATGAGAAAAAGACTGGCCTGTTTTTAAGTAACTTTTTTTTTTTAATTTGTTTCGAACTCAGAGAACAGTTGCGAGAATAGTAGGAAGAGCTCCCACACCTCCTTCACCTGGTCCCCTAATTACTAAAATTGTATACATTCTCTCCTGGCCTGTCACCCCAGCTGATCCTCACACAGGGACCACCACACCCAGAAGCTCCTTGGCCCCAGGTGACACTGCACGGGGGTGGGTACAGCCTGGCGCCTCCGAGCAGTCGAATATGCCTGCACCCTGTGGCCCAGATATCTCCCACCTTTGGACATGGGGTCCACCCTGTAGATTCATGAACACCGGGTTCCAGGAGGCCTGGATGGGAGCCTTCTTCTGCTTTATCCATAGCAGGCCCAAGTGGACAACCTGGATCTCTGCCCAAGAATGGGGGCAGACAGTAGAACGTAAGTGATCTGGGTACACAGAGTACTACATTGAGAAAGCCCGCTCAGAGCTCCATAGCCACATGCACTGTGGTGGATCTCACAAAGACAGAGCCTAGTGAAAGAAGTCAGACGAACAGGAGGCTGTCTGGAAGACTCCACTTTTTCAAGTTAAGAAGAAGGTGGAGCAGGTTATCTTTTGAAGCAAGCTCTCGGACCCGCCCTTCTTCCGAAGAAGCCGTAGTAGGAACCACAGAAGGGCTTCGGCTCAGGAGTCAGGCCAGCCGGGGTCTGGGTCCTCACCGCCTTGCTTCCTGGTGTCACTGCCTTCGGCAGGTCTCCTCACCCTCTGGGGCCTGTTTCTTCCTCTATGAAACATGCCTGCTGATACCTATTTTATAGAGTCGTGTAAATTAAATGAGATCATTTATTAAAAGAAAAAAAAAAGACGAAATGAGTCTCTGCCTTTGGAGATGCACATTCAGACGGCAAAGCACGAGCGAGGCACGAGGGGCTGCCTCTGGGGATGGGGGCGGACGGCAGGGCTGGCAGTGCTCTGCTTCCTGCTAGGAGTAGTTACACAGGTGTCCACTCTGTGATAATACAACAGTCTGCAAATGTATTCTGGGTACTTTTCTGTATGTTACACCTCACAATAAAAAAGGCAGGAAACAAACCTACCCAGGTGGCTGTTGAGGGCACAGGTGCATCCTTAAGTTTGCAGGTGGGGCTGGAGGTGTCTGTGGAGCAGCCCCTGGGCTACCCGGAGGCCTGTGTACAGGCTGGAGAGGGCTATAGCCCCTGGCTCCCTGCTTTTTGTCCTCCAGCCTCCTCTTGACATAAAAGTCCACCTTCCTCCCTCAAGAGCCTCTTTGGGAGGGACTTAGCTTCCAAACACAGCTGGGCACACGGCCTCTAGTGCAATATAAATGCACCTGGGCGTTCCAAGCATCTGCATAGTCTGTGCTGCAGGCCTCCAGACCCACAGGTCCTCTGCCTGGAGCGGAGCTGCAGCAGTGCCATCCCAGCTGGAAGTGGGGGTGGCGCTCTCTAACACTGCTCACAGGTCACACCTGGAGCTTGCCACCCAGCACCACATCAGCCCGGCTCTCTGAGGAGCGAAGCCTGAGAGCAGGGTATCAGGCACCCCAGCACTGATGGCCATGGGTTCCCAGAGGGCAGCTGGGCCCTGGAGGAGCAGGAGGCCCAGAAGGGACTACACCTTGGCTGAAAAGTCTGTAGGAACAATTCAAATGGCAACTCCTGCTGCAAGTGGCTTAGCGGGGTATTTGGACATGACGTCTACTCTACTATCAGGGAAAGACCAAAATCATGAGGGCCGTGTGCACCGAGCGGTGTGTGTGTGTGGGTAGGACATCTGGGCCAGCCTGGCCAGGGAGGAGGCAAGGCCCTGTGAAGGCTCTACAAACGCACATGTTCAGACACCTCTGGTCCCTTGGTCACCTGACAGCCACCCTCAGGGTGGTGGGAGCTGCATGAGTCTGGCATAAAAGAGCTTTGCAGACCAGTGGGGGCCCAGCAGGCCTCATCTCCTGGGGACTGGCTCTATGGTGCCAGATGTCCAGAATCTAAGTCCAGAGGAGGAAAACAGGCCAGTCCTGCAGTGCTGCGGCAGAGAGTGTCCAGGAGGGCAACAATTTGACTTGGGGATTGATTCCTGGGCTGGGAGAGTGATCCCTGAATGGGGGCAGATGTCAGTGTGACCCAAAACAATGGCCTGCTCTGGCAGCCAGGTGTGCCCCTGGCTCCCTGCACACCCTCCTGGTCTGTGCCCTGCCCTGTCCCTCCCTCTGCCCACGGGGAGCAGGAAAGCCCCTCCCACTTGTTCTCTCATCCATCTGCCTCTTCCTGTTGCCTCCTGGCTTACCTCCTGCCTAGAGTCCCCAGCCTGTCAACTCCACCAGGCCATGGTGGAAGTACCAGAACGCATCCACTCCCCAGTCTGCTGCCCAGCCTCCAGGCCCTCATGGCCCCTGTGACACTCACAGGCCAGGCCTGCCACGGCCCCGGCAAACGCACTCTCCTCAACCAGGAGTGCCAGGCCACCCTTGCTCCTGCCATTTTCTGCTGACCCTACATCGGCCAGCCCTGACTGCTACAGACCTGGGCACCTGTGTGGTGCTCCCAGTGCCCCTGAAGGCAGCCACATCAGGGAGTGGAGTGTAGCCCTGACCAGCCTGGTGAGCTTCATATTCAGGCTCTGTGTGCCGCCCTGGTGACCAGTCTTTGCCACTTGTGGGAAAATGGCTCCACAGCCAGGGAGGTCATCCAGCAGAGCAGTGTTGTGACACCAGGGCACCAAGGCCTGCAGGAGGGAAGCTGAGGCTCCTCCAAGGGGAGACCTCAAGCTCAGCCATGGGCTCCCAGTTCTCACCACTGGAGAGCCTAAGCAGGCCAGGCAGGCTCTGCTCAGGCCACAGTGGCGTGCAGATACTGACAGATTCATCTTATATGTTCATCAGGCCATTCTCAGTGGACACCCGCCTAGGCAGCACCAGCACACACCCCGGACATACTGCCTCAGGATGGCCTGAGAACAGAGGTCACACCCTGTTGCAAATGGGGCTGCCCTGGTGGCCTCCACTGAAGAGCTCCTGGCCCCCACTGAAGGCCACAGTTTGACTCCATCGGGACCACACTCACTGTCACTGAGACCTACCTGAGGAGCTGGTGCCCTTGGGGCAGTGTCTGCAGCCAAGTCACACACTGGCCCCCATGGCCATCCAGGGTGACAACCGCCCTCCGTGTCTGCAGGCTCCAGATGTGCACCAGCCCACTCAGGGACCTGTTCAGACAAGTGCAGGCGCAGGGTCAGGAGGAGGTGTCGGAGAAGGGCAGACATGCCTAGCATGCTCTACAGGGCCAGCCAAGAGACCACGCCACTGGTGGACCCGGTGTTCCAGCTGCTCGAGTTTTTAGCTTAGGTGACAGCTCTAAATGTGAACTAAGGGTAAAAGTGGCACATGCTCCTCTTCCAAGGGGACCGTCAGGAGTCTCTGAGGACCCCCCAGGTAGAGCCTGCTTCTCCACAGAGGGAGAAAGGGCCACTGTTAACAGTGCACCTATAGCAGAGAGGGCATGTTTCCTGTCTCCTCCGAGGGGGCAAGGCCCAAGGGGACAGAAAGTAAAGTGGGCTCTAAGAGCACAGTGCACCTGGATGACGGGCAGCCTGAGCCCCTCACTAGGAGCCCCAAACAAACACTAGGCTCTTCGCTAACCCCCACTCCAGACTTCACCCTGGGCTAGCCCCTGGGGACAGGTTGACAGCAGCTACTCACCCTGAGAGGAGGAGTGGGTGTCCCTGCCCCTGGGCTCCTTCCCAGAAATGTAGTGCATGCACCGCTGACTGGGTCCCTCGGAGGACAAACTGGGGGTCTGGCGGCGGGGGTGGCAAGGGCAGTTGGGCTGCCATGCTAGATGGAGGTGCAGTCGCCTGGGGACTGAGAGAGGGCATGTGAGTGACCCAACTGTCCCCCTTCAGGAAGGTAGCAGGAGGCCTCCCTGGATACAGTCCACCCCTTCACCCCCTTTTCCATCTGTCTCTTGGCCTCTGCACCCAAGTGGGACCATCCTAGTCCCAACGTGCGCCACCCTAGTCCCACAGCAGTGCGTACCCTTCTTTGGCCGTGCTTGCCCAGCACAGAGCCCTCCACAAGCCTTCAGGAATTCCAGTCCACCCCCTAGCTGCACCTTCTGGCTCCCTGCATTCCACTGGCCACCCAGTGCTGTCCCACTTGGGCTGGAGCAGGCCTGTCCTTGTCTGGGCTGTACATCACTCGTCCTGCCTTCCTCCAGCTTCTCCCTCAGGAAGCCCACCCCAACTAGCCTTCCCAGCAAATTCCGAGTGTGCAGGGTCCTCGGGTACCAGAGGAGCAAGCAGGACCAGAAGATGGTCCTCACATGTCCTGGAAATGCCGCCCCATGATGGGTCCTGAGTCTAAACACCCACCATTGCTCATCGATATTACCACCCGTGAAGGAGGCAGACCCTTTATTGTTGGAAAAGGAACAGTCTAGTCAGCTGCCCTCGACCCCTCAGGCTTAGGCCCGAGTGCTCCGGAGTCTGCGTGCTTCCATCAAGGGGCAGAGGGGCCGGCACAGCAGCATATAGGCAAGGGGCAAGGGACCAAATCACTTTGGGATCCACCCAGTGCCCCTACTAAGCCTACCTCAACCACCCAACCCTGCAGAGTCCCTGGAGGCCTGTGTCTTCCTCTCATGCCACCTCAGTTCCACAGGCAGCCAGAGACTCAACAGTGCAGGGGTGGCTGCTCTCAGCATGAGTGGGGGTGGGGGTATAGAATCAGAAGTGACTGGCTCCAACAGCCAGAGGGCACATATGTCTGCCCCGGGCTGGATTGAGGGTGCTAGGCTTTGGAACAGCTCTCAACCTACTCACTTCCAGCCTGCATATAAAACAGGGAGGAGGCCATGTACCCAACCGCTATGGCGGCCACAGCCACCAGAGGAGCTGGGGCAAGTAAAACTGGGGCAAAGGAGACAGGAAAGGTTCCTCCAGGAGGGAGCCTTGGCCAGGAGGCTGATGCCAGGGGCTGAAGGGGATTCTAGGCCTAGGATTAAGGCCCACACAGGAGGGGGCTGCAGGACAAGGCTGGGCACACACATGGGTACAGAGGCAGGAGAGGCGTGGGTTTCTCAAATGGGTGCATGTCTGGTGTACCACTTCAGCCATGCCTTCAAACGCCAAGCCCTGTACCTCCCCTCCTTAAAAGCATCCCAAGCCCTTTCCTTCTAGTCTATCTTCAAAAGAGAGCCAGGAGTAGTCTGAATGGAGCAAAAGGTTCAAAACACCTAAGAAATGCCACCGTTGAAGTGGCTGAGGTCCCTGCTGGCGGCCCATGGGGCTCCAGGTCACCAGAGAGCAGAGGTAGAGCAGCGACCAGAGCCTGGAGACTACTGGGGCCTGAACAGGGCGCAGGGAGGATGAGCCCAGAGACCTGGAGGGAGGCCGCTACCAGCACCCATGTCCAAATGAGGTCTGGCCACCATGGCCAGTGGGAGTAGGGTTGGGTCCTAGATCTTAATGACCCAGAGCAGACACTACAGAGTGAGGGCCAGGGCCAGGAAGGGGCAGCCCCAGTCTCTGACTCTAAGGTGGATGGTCACCCTTACTGGCCATTTTACCACTAGATCTTGCCTCTGTCACAGAGTTTCAAAGAGAAGGAGCGGGTATCTGGGAACATGCTTTACAAATGGCCAAGTCTGTGTCTGCGTCTGTCTGTCTGTCTGTCGCTCTCTCTCTTTCTCTGTTTCTCTCTCTTTCTCTCTCTCTCAGGGTTTTCAGCCTAACAACCTTTTTCACCTTTGGCTCTTCCCAAAGGTCAACTGACTCTTCCCAAACACAAGGATGGCCTCTTGTGGGGAGCAGAGGGACCCAACCCCATGCTGCTCCATGACCCATGGCCTCTGTCCCAGCATGAGACAGGTAAGCTCCCTGAAGATGCTACAGGCCAGGGCCACAAATCCTGCAGTGGCTACCCTTGGACAGGCTAGCCTGACAGACAAGTTCAGAGGAGCAGTTTTTGGGTCCTCAGAAGTCACGGCTGGTCGAAGCTGTGTCTGCCCTGTCAGAACAGCTGGCCAGAGATGAGTACAGTACTGAAGGGCCCCAGATTCAGAGAAAACCAAGAATGCAGATCCTGCTAAAGTACCTCAACCCAGTAAAAAAGCCCCAGTCCAGGTTGAGGGGGTACCCCACCACTCAGTCTGAGAGACCACCTTTGCAGGTCTTCCACTGTGCAGTCCTGACATGCACACACACACCATGTTCATGCCTGCTCATGGACACACATGTGCTCACACATGCATACACACACAGGCTTGTGCATACACACACACACACACACATACACACACACAAACACACACACGCATCGCCAGCTGAAGCCCAGCCCACACTTGCCACCTGCCTGGGGCCTGATGGAAGTTTCCAGAACCTTACTAGTACAAGGCTCTCTCGGAGGTGATGAAATCAAGTTCTCCTCTATTGTTTCCCCAGAACTGCAGGGAACAAACCCGTCATGTTGTTACAACAACCGAAATGCTCAGGCCAAAATGATGCATCGGCAATTAAGGGTTCCGTCATTTCGAGCAATTAAAATAAGTGCTTTATTTGAAAACTAATTAATTCTAGCTGCATATTTTTCTCATGACAATATTCTATGATTACTTGATTTATGACATCTAATTATTCTTTATTAATCTAATTGAAAATAATCGCATTACCCTATCTCCCCTGGCACCCAGCCCCTGGAGCGGAGGCTGCAGCCCCTTGCGCAAGGCCGATGTGATACCGGCCACCACCCCCTTTCCCTGTTCTATCACTGTCTCTTCCTCCTGGAGGGCAAAGGAACATGAAACTTAATCCATCGTGTACAACTTCGTATTCTGCCTGGTCCTCGACATGTCAAAGTGAGACGCATTCTTTTAAAAATTAAATAGACAATTTGACATAATTTGTACAACTCTGACAGCTTTTTCAACTGATGCTACAAATGCCCCCCAAAGCCTTATAGGCCCTCGGCCTGCAGACAGACTACAACAGCATTCCCCTCCATCCCCTCAGCAGCAGCAGCCTGGCAAGCCTTGGGGCTATCCCCATAGAGAGAGGACCTCAGCCTTCCCCCAGGTGTGGGGAGTGCACCTGGCACTCGCCATCCCATCAAGGTCACATGTCTCAGTCAGACCAAGCAGCCACAGGGATCTGAGGACACCCCTCCTGGTAGAGGTAGGAGCTCGTACACAAATGGCCAGTTACTGGCAGAGACTTGCGCAATCTATGGGGGGCCACATCAGCAGACAGAACCCAGGCAATTAGAGAGGCAGAGGAGGCAGGGCCAGGGGAGGGGCTGGTGCCCAGAGACTGCAGGTCGCCACCCTACGTTCTTGGGCTACTTGGGGTTCATACCTCTGTGTGTGCCACAGCCTGACCCATGAACATGTCACAGGTCTGTCTAGGTACCCGCCCAGTGCTCAGTCATGGAACCCGTTCCTTTTACTGAACAGGACCACTGTTCCCTAAAGAGGCCTAGAAATCAAGAAAGAAGTGAGCCAACATGGGGGAGCTGCCACCCAGAGATGTGGGGAACTGCCCCTGTCTGCCCTAGCCCACCAGGTCCTGCCTCGCTAACGGTGTGTGCATGATAGGGGCCTGCATGAGTGCCAGGCAAGGGCACAGCAGCAGCTCCAGCAGCCCTACGAGGCACCTGAGCATTCCATAACCAGCACAGACTAGGGAGGGGCCACTTTATAGCAAGATGAAAGTCCTAATTGGTCCTCCCCACAAAAAACAAATAAAAATGCTGATAAAATAAAAAAAACTAAATCTTTGATACATCACTAAATTGGTTTTTAAAAAGCCTGGAACCTTCAGAGGCCAAACACTACAAAAAAGTCAAACCCAGTGAGGTCTGTGGAGTCTGCAGCTGGCTCCTCCCCTGAGGGCATTTGCTGTACTAGTGACCTGGAGTTCCAGCAAGACAAAACTAGGGCCCTCCCAAGGTGGGTAATCTCAAAGCAGCATCCCCATAAAGATGAGACCCCACAGGGCTATGTGCTCAGTGTTAGGTTTAACCAGAACTAAAGCTGCATCCAGAGGTGCCAGAATGAAACCAGTCCTCAGTTTTCAGCCCTAATTCATAACACCATGGGAGGTCCCCAAAACTTCAGCCTGTGAAGTCTCTCAGAAGGAGCCCACCTTCAACTCAGGCCTCAACAAATCCACAGATTAGATAAAGCCCTGTGAAATTTGAGCTCATAGTCAAAATTCAGAAAAACAAATAAATGTGGCACCATGAGTGAGAACCATCAGAAACAACAGGAAGCAGAACTAGACCCCCAGAGCAAAGCATTCAGGTGTATAAAATGAGACTGCTTAATTGTTTTAAAGAAATTATTTTTAAAAAGGGAACTGAACTACAAGTAGAGAGCAAGAAACTATAAAACTCACCACTCCGATTTGAAAAAGGGCCCAACTGGGTGAAAGGTTAATGGGAAACAGGTGATTTGCGTAATACCAAGGTATTACTCTACAGATTATTTACTAATCACAAAATAAAAAGGTTCCTTTACAATGGAGACATATGGCTGTTACCACCTTTACCATCTGATCAAAACTGGCACTGCCAATAGTAAATTGACATCCCTTATCTCCTGAGTTGACACAAGAAGACATGATGCCATCCTGGTACATCCGTGCCAATGACATGCAGGAAACATCAGATACAACCAGATTACGAGATACTGGACTAGAAAACTAGCTGGACTTAACCAAAAAAGGTCAATGTCAAGAGAAACAACAGCAAAAAGCAGGGCCACTCTTCTAAATTAAGAGACTAAAGCGGTATCACAACCAAATGCAGTGTGGGAGCTTTGATTAGACCCTGGATCAAAAGCGGGGGGACTACAAAGGATATGTTTGGAACAACTGAGGAAATCTGAATATGGACTGCAGGTAATATAGAATTACTGTTAATTTTCTTGGGAAGGACAGTGATATTTTATGTATAAGAATGTCCTTATTCCTAGGTTATGGTATTTTGGGGGCAAAATGTAATGTTTGCAATCTGTTTTTGAATGGTTCAGGAAAAAAATCTCTTTATCTCAATCTACATTCAAGTATATAGGCAGAGAGGTAAAGCAAATGTGGCAAGATGCTAACAATTGGTGAACGCAGGTGAAGGATATATGGGAATTCATTATACTATACTTGCAACTTTTCTATAGGTTTAAAAATATAAAAGCAGGCTGGGGGAGGAAGACAAACCCACACTGGATTCACATCCAGAAGACACACATACATCGATACAATAAAAAAAGCAAAATGTCAAAAAGAAAAGTAAGCAAAAGACTTGACTAGACATTTCACAGGAAACATAAGTGGCCAATAACATATGAAAAGATGTTTAACCTAATTAATAATCTTAGAAATGCCTGTCAAAACCACAATGTGGCATAATTACACTCCTAGCAGATTAGCAAAAATTAAACAGTCTGTCAAACAATGACCAAGATGTGGGACAACTGGAACTCCTACTGTGCCAGAGGGAGCATTAAACTGAAACACTTTGAAAAACAATCTGGGACTATTTTGCACACCTTATGACACAGCAACCCCACTCTTAGATGACCACCAACTGCAGAATGGGATAGATTTCGTACATTCATACAATCGAATACACCACAAAATTGAAAATGAATAAACTCCAATCTCACAGAGATGAAACTCAAAATCATAATTTTCATCAAGAGACATTAAAGAAGTAAAAAGGCTACAAAGTGACAACAAAACTGAAGCTACAGACAGGGAGAAAATATTCACAATATATCTGATAAAGGATTCATACTCAGAATATAAAAACTGATACAAAACAAAAAAGTTGAAGTAATTCCAAAAGGCTAAAATTAGAGATGAATAGTTCTATCAGGCACATGGAAACAGTAAGAAAGCAGAGGTTGAAATACTGATATGAACAAAGTTGAATTCTAGCCAAAAAGCATTAAATTTGACAAAGTCACTTTATAATACAAAAAGCTGAAATTTACAACAAATATATAACAGTTATAAGTATCTATGCACTAAATAACAGAAATACCACCTTTATAAAGCAAAAACTGTAGGAGATGCAAGGAGTCATAGAAAAAAACTCACTTATAGTTGGAGAACATACTGTACCACTCCTAGTACAAGTCAGATACAGTGGACAGTAAGTAAGGAGATAGAAGACCCAACAGGGAAGATATGATGGATCTACATGGAACTTTACACTCTAGTAACAGAGACTATACCTTCTTCTCAAGTGTACACTAATATGTGTAAAAATTGATTACATATTGGTTCACGAGGAAACATCAGTAAGTTCCAAAAATAACAAATATAATAAACAATACTCTATGACTACAGTACGATTAAACCAGAAATTAACAAAATAAAAACCAAGATATCCTCGCAACTAAAACTTTAAAACCATTTACTAAACAACTTTGAGGTGAAAGGGGAAATATTTAAACCACAATTTTTTAAAATGACAATAAAAGGCACTACATACCAGAATTCATGAGATATAATTAAAGCTTTGATCAGAAGAAAAGAGACTAATATCACTTATAAATATCACACAAAAACAGTAAATAAAATATTAGCAAACAGAATACAACATCAAACTAAGAAAATAATAAATGATGACTAAGCAGAATTTATCCTAGGAATAAAAAGTTGATTCAATTAGGAAATCTATTAATGTCTTATACCATATTAATAGATCTATAGAGAAAAGTTATATAATTGTCGCCAGAGATGCTGAAAAGCCTTTGATGACATTCAATACCCATTTTTTTAAAAATTAAAACAGTTAAGCAAACAGAAACCAATGGGTTTCTTAAAAACAATAAAATACACACACAAACCCTTAGTTCTAAAACCAACATATTGCTTTATAAAGAAATACTGAAGATATTTTCACCAAGATCAGAATAGCTATTGTCTACACTGCTATTCAACATTGTACTGGAGATTTAAGCCAATGCAATTAACCAAGAAAAATCAATTAGAGGCATATGAATTGCAAGAGTTTAAACTATTTTCCAGATGACATGACGGTATACAATACAACATCAAACTAAGAAGATAATAAATGATGACTAAGCAGAATTTATCCTAGGATAAAATTTATCCTAGGATAAATAGAACCCTAGATAATTAATGATATATTAGATTCAAACATTTTTAAAAACTTCATATGGTAGCAGGAAATGAAACAAAAAGTTCAACAGCTTTCATATATACAAATAACAGCCTGTTAAGAGAAAATCCCATATACGATACCAACTAAAAAGATAAATACTTAACAATAAAATGTTAAACTTTTTCATGTCAAAAGAGATAAAATTCTAGTATCTATAAAATGTATAGAACACTTCAAAATCAAGGAAAGAAAAACTAAATGTCAAATAGAAAAATGAGCAAAAGGCATAAAAAGACAATTCACAAAAAAATATATGAA
The DNA here is from genome assembly GCF_902729225.1 of Pteropus medius. Taxonomy (NCBI): domain Eukaryota; kingdom Metazoa; phylum Chordata; class Mammalia; order Chiroptera; family Pteropodidae; genus Pteropus; species Pteropus medius. The sequence continues at coordinate 5,171,445 of NW_024344436.1, read as the reverse complement.
AATGGCCCTTAAAGGGGTGGTTGCATAGAGTAGTGGTTAGCATGTCTGCTTTACATGCAGAAGGTCCTGGGTTCAAGCCCCAGTGGAGCCATGGCCTATACCCCGGGTGCACCAGGTCCTGGGTGTGCCAGGTCCCGGGCGTGCCACGCGTGTGTGGGAGGAGACACCCCACCTTTAAAGATCCAGTTCTTAAGGGGAGACGGCAACATCTGTAGGTCAGGGGTGGAAGTCGGGGGGAGGGGATTAAAGAAAAGAAAAGAAAATGGCCCTTAAATATATGCAAAGATGCTTAACCTTACTCGTGAAGAAATATAAATTAAAACTATATCAAGAGGTTTCTGGTTCTGGCTAGGATGAAGTAAGCTCACTATAGCCTCTATCTCTGGCTGATTGTAACTAAAAACTTTGGTCAAGATATAAAAAAGCAACTACCTGAAAACTCTGAAAAGTGAACAATAGCTGACAGATTTTGGAGGCAAGCAAAAGCTTGGAGAAGTGACCTGTACTGAGACAAATTTCCCGTTTTTATTTTTTATGTCTTACAGCATTGCCTTAAGGGTAGGCCTAGGTTGCATAGCCAAAAGGCAGCAGTAGCTAAAACTTAGGTAGAAACCGCTAATTTCTGTGCAGAGAAAGTCTAAAGAATGTGAGAGGAAATCCCTGGTGGTTTGTTTTCTTCGTCTCTTGGTGGTGCCCCAGGGATAAGCCCTAGACAGGGAGCTGTGTGGAAGAAGTGACTC
>NW_024344436.1:5131444-5170235 GCF_902729225.1 Pteropus medius | reverse complement strand
GCAGAAAGGAGAAAGATAAAGAAAAAGTTCCCTTAATTCTGAGAATGAACCCACAAAAGACCCAGGCTCATTCCTGAGCCGCATATGCCTGGGACAGGCCTAAAGAATCTTTAAGAACTGGACTAAGATTTAAATCACCATCCAAGTCTCAGACTGACCATGGAGCGGCTGATGTGTGGGACAGACCCAAAACAGCATCTGAAAAGCTTTGAAAATTGAAATGAGATAACCATATCCCACAGAGAGCAAGACAGAACTTGTCTTAACAAAGCTGACTGGGTTGACTGCCTGTTAACACAAAACTCATCATTCTCCAGAGGACCCAACATAATACTCAATCCAGGATATGTCCAGGATACAATACAAAATTATTCAATATACCAAGAAACAGGAAATGAGACTAATTCTTAAGGGGAAAAACTTACAGATTCCAACCTCAAAATGATTCAGATATTGGAAACATCAGATAAAGATTTTAAAGTAGTTACGATTATGTTCCATGAAGCAAAGGTAAATAAATACACTTGAAATGAATGGAAGGAAAGTTCTCAGCAGAGAAATAAAAACAATGTTTTTAAAAACAGGACGTTTCAGAATGGAATACAATATTTGAAACAAAAAAAAATCAATAATAGAGTGGGAGATGACAAAGGAAAGAGTCAAGGAACATGAAGACTGATCAATAGAAATTATCTAATAAAAGATCAGAAAGAAAAAAGATCGCAATAAATGATTAGAGCATCAGAGACTTTTGGAATAATAATAAACGGTCTAACGTTCACGTTTTCGGAGTCTGAGAAGAAGAGAAAGAGATTAGAAAATAAAAATTACCTGAATAATGCCTGAAATTTTGCATATTTGGGAAAAGACAAAAATTTATAGATTTAAGAACCCAAATAAATCATAAGCAGGATAAAACCACACTCAAACACATAATTAATTTGTTGAAAAATAATTTTAAAATCTTGAGAGTAATGGCACATTATACATAAGGAAATAATAATTTGAATGAGTGTGGATTTCTCATCAGATACCATGGAAGCCAGAAGACAGTAGAACATCTTTAAAGTATTGAAAGAAAAGAATTCTATATCCAGCAAATGATCCTTTGGGAATGAAGGCAATTTAAAAATATTCTCAGATGAAGGAAAACTAAGATAATTTCTTGCCAGCAGATGTGCTCTAAAAGAAATACTAACGGAGGTTCTACAGCTCAAAAGAAATGATAATCAGAAAGAAATGCAGAACTTCAAGAAGGTAGAGGAAGAGAAAAGGCAGATATCCGGGCAAATCTAAAAACAAGTTTTACCTCTTAAGTGAATATGTATATTGTTAAAATTATAACTGTCTGGTGGATTTTCACTATAACAGCTTTAAAAACATGAAGGTGAGAGGGTAACGGCTTCTATATTTCACTTGAAATGAAAAAAAAGAACTCTAAGAAGACTGTGAAAGGTTAAATTTGTACCCTGTAATTCCCTTGAGCAAACATTAAAAACATAATATACAACACAAAAAGATATAGCCAAAAAGCCAATAGAAAAATTTAAACAGAATATTTGAAAAAATCCAAATAATCCAAAAAAAGGCAGAAAAGAGGGGATAGAAAAACAAAAAATCAGAAAAATCAAGAAAAAGAGAAAACAACAAAACGGTAGACCAAAATAGAACCATATAAATAATTACAATAAATGTAACTGTTCTCAACATGTTATTTATAAGACCCAACAATTATAAGCTATTAAAAAAACAACTACAAGTTGTCGAGAAAAAAACCATTTTAATTGAAAAATGTAGATAAAAAGTAAAAAGATAAAAGATATGTTTATACAAACAATAAAAGAAAGTTGGAATGGATATATTGACATTATACAGAGTAGACCTCAAAACAAGAAATCTGAATGAAGTATGGACTTGAGTCAATAACCACGTATCTATGTTGTTAAAAGGGAACAGGGCTCATGCAGCTTCCGTGCACAAGGTAACACAACACACTGGGCCACTGCTTTCTAGGCCATTTTCTGGGGGGCTATTTTTCAAATGAAACATTGTACAATATTTTTGTGCTATTTTTTCTCACACTACAGGAAATGGTATTTAACTTACCATTAATGTATTATGAAAACCCAGTTTCCTGCTTAGATTCTTTTGGCTTTAGAGCCCGTCTCTAATTCTATCTAAGTTGACTTTAAACAGATTTAATGACAATTTTTAAGTGTTTCTCCCATTTAAAATAATTCGCCATCCTATTTTTGCCCTAATATAAATAGATTTAAATTCATCAGTAGTGTCAATACAAGGTAATCAGTATTCAGTTAGGCAAATTATCAAGGGACTTTTACCATCATCATTATCATCACCATCATCACTATCATCATCATTACCGCCAGAAGTAGAGCAGCATGCCAGGAAAAGGAACACTTATCTGACAATACTACTCTCCACCAGCCCAACCTACTTATTCTCTTTGAAGTAGCACAACCATTCTAGCAGGAAGATTCTGAATTGGTTGGTCCTCTGGGCTGGCAGGAACAGAGGCCCATTCCCTTTGCACCTCCCAGGCCACTCCTAGAACCTGAAAGATGGTGTCTGCCACAGGCCCGTTCTGGTGGGCCTGGTTGCCCTCCTGCCTTTCTGATCAAGACAGTCCACAGCCAAAGCCCAGAATCTCAGAACAGCCCCTGCATTCAGCAGTGAGGGCCTTAGCCAGTGACATTTTCTCAGCTGGCCCCTTGAAGTCGCATCATAGACGTAGCAGCCTGCAATCCAGGCCAGGTCACTGGGAAACTTCCCAGTGCTGCTGCTTCACACTAGGAAATGGAGGTCTGACCACAGCCCCCCACTGTCTTTGAGGCACACGGAGATCCAAGGAAGTCAGCACATACACATACAATGCATCAGCACCAGCCTGTGCCAAGTTGTCACCTCTCAGTCACTGAGGCCCCTGGGGTCAGTGTCCTGTTCACGATGTTGGCTCACTGCTCACTGCCCATGATGGAGGTAGGTGCAGCCCCTAAGTAATGCCTGGGCCCTCAAGAGGTGGTCCTACCATAAATCAGGCGCCCTGCAAAGACACCAGACCTGCCCATGACAGCTTCAGAAAAACTGCATCCAGATGAGGGAAGGAACAATCTGCTAGGATAGTAAGATTCAATCCTGTTACCTGCAGCTCCTGGTCACAAAGAACTGGACAGACTCCCAGGACAAGGAAACATACTGTACCTCCCTGCATGGTCCCAGCCTCGGAAGGACCTGGGTAGGCAGGTGGGCCAGCCACAGCCCAGCCTGGCCTGAGCTCGGAGGCGGGTTTGCCTAGAGTAACTCAAACTTCACAAAGAATCCATTTCTGGAATGGGGCTCCATTGGAGAGTCGGAGTCAAAGGTGCACTTCATAGCTCCTTTCCAAACCCCATGCATTGTCAGGGCCCTTGCCCCTTTGAAGCCTCGGTGAGTGATTGAAGCGTCTACTTTCTGAGGGGCAGATAGCACGGGCCGGTAATCTGACTCTAAGCCCAGGGATAAAGGTAGTTTGTTTCCTCTCAGCCCATCTGTCAACACCTCCTCAGTAATTAGCCCTAATTATTACCAAGGGCCAGCCTCCCATTCAGTTATTAAATCAGAAATAGTATCGTGGCTGGGCATCTGTCAACGCCTGGCTGGCGACCTTGGATTCATTGAATCCTCTGTCAGTATCCATGCTTCAAAGATGCAGATCCTGGGGAGGATTCCGGGATACAGCTTGGCCAGCCTGGGAGGGAGGGAGGGAGGAAGGGAGGGAGGTAGGTCCACCGATACCATAAGCAACCCAGCCCTGCATGCCCTTGGGCTTAAGAGCCCAATAGGGAGGCGGGAGCCAGGCATCATCCCCACGCCTGCCTCCCCCATAGCAGCAAGTGCACACCCCAAGCACAGCCATTCCCAGCTCCCTGGGTGACTGATATAACTGTGTATGTGTAGCGGTGGGTAGGGAGGGTGATAAGGCACACCCCTAACAACTTCCCCTTAGAGGACCAGAGGCCGGTCCTAGGCCTGACTGGCTCCGCACAGCCATCTCCCAGAAGCGTTAGGTGATAGCCTTGGCCTCAACTGATAAAGCTGGGCCTAAGGCTGGGGAAAGCCCTATGCTAGCTATTTTGTGAGTACATAGGGAAAACACCAGAGTTCTGCTGTCGGGAGCCCCTTCTAAGCCTCACGTACAGCCTGGACACCCTTGCAGAAAGGGCATCTCCCTGAGAGCAAGTCCCCAGAGCAGAACTTGGGGGAAGGCCTCTACTGGTATCTGTGGTGGAGCCAAGAGTGCCAGACTCCTTGGCCTGAAGCCTCTCCTCCTTCAGTCCAAGAGAATCACTTGCTCCGTAGCTTAAGAGACTTTCTACTCCTGTGAAGTTCAGCCACGCCTTCCAGCAAGACCCAGGAGTGGGCACTGATCTCACCTCCCTGGGGGCAGCATCCCAGCAATTCCTGTGAAGCTCTAGGGGGGCTCCTGGCCTGCAGTGAGCCAAGCTTTGCCCCCACAGGGCCTACATGCTCACCCCACCAGGTCTGTAAGTACCCATTCCAGATGGGCCCCACTGTGTTTTGGGAAGAAGGTAACAGAGGCCAAGTAATAGCTGCATCTCCAAGGACCAGACTCCTCTGCTGGGGTCAAGGCACATGTAGTGTGGTCGGAGCCCAGGCAGAGGTGAACACGCCTCTCCCACCAGCCCACTGTGGCCTGCTCTTCTCCCCTGCCTTGCCACAACCAATGCACCGGCAGGATCAGGCAAGGCTGGGACAGCAAGAGTGAGCCTCGGGGTTAAAAAGGCATGGTGATGTCTGACGGCCTCCGGGCTGGAGGTACGAGGTGTGAATGACCAGTCTTCCCACAGCCAGCAGGGGCTTCTGGCCGCTGTGGGTGCTGCAACAAGTCGGACTTCTCCCTGGAACTGGGGGACATGCCACACTTGCCAGGCTGAGAGGAAATGCCAAAGTGAGGGGCCGCTGGGCTGCAGGGGCAGGCAGGATGGGGAGGCAGGGCCTCTCTACGAACAGGCATCTCAAGCTGCAGCTGAGGACATCCGTCACCCCCAGGAGTAGGTCCAAGGAGCTCGGTAAGATGGCAGGAAGGAAGCCTAATTGAGGAGCCTTTTCAGCCAGCCTGCCCCCAGGCATTTACAGGCAGGGGTGGGAACTTGGCCAGCAATGGGCAGCCAGCCTTTCTTCCCTGGTGAACATACGGAAAAGCATGTTGTTTTACAGGAAGTGTGACCATTCCCATGCACCAGTGCTAGCCTCTGGGGCCCACAGTGGCCAGCTGCCCAGTGTTGACAACTGTGCCCAAACACTCACCTAGGGCATGGAATGGGGGCTAATCCCTGCAGACTGGTGTCCGGGAAGCTCCTGGGACCCCAGTCCCACTTGGAAAAGAAATCCCTAACCATGGTAATAGTAATACACTTTCTTACAGGGATCCAAAGGGTTGCTCCTACGGCAGAGGCCACCTCAAGTGGGGGGTCCCCCCCAGAGGTCTACCACAGACATGCAAATAATGCACCTACAGATACATCACATGTTCACAATTGGCTGTGAGTCTGTGTACACACACGTCCGGGTGCACACACCCACACGCCATGTACTCACACTGATGGCCACCACCAGCGGTGTTTGGATAAAGTCTGAGAGAAGGGTGAGGGGCACTGGTTATAGCCCTGAGGGGCCTGCTGCACATGCGAGGCAGTTCTCTCCAATTTATAGGTGGCAAAAGTGAGAGAGGGCATTCAGCAACTTGAGGGGAGTGGGGGGACCAGGAGGCTGCAGTGGGCATTGTAAAGTGTGCCCCTGGATTGGGGCAGGTGCACAGGGGCAGAAAAGCACTGGCCTTGGGTCACCCTCCCAACCCAGCCACCTCAAGGCTCCCTTTTATGCCCTGAATTTCAGGGGAGGAACACGGGGTCTCAGTGGTGGGGAGGCTGCAGTGCTCCAGGCGGACAGCACATTGGATCAGGTGCCCGACCAACAAGCCTCCTGGATCACCCACTATGCAGGCCCTTGCGGGGGGCCCACCTCCCCACCCACAGCCTTCAGAAAGCCTTGGCTACAGTGCGAAAACATCAAGGCGAATGACACTGTGCACTTGGGACCTTGTGGAGCCCAAGATGCAGCACTCCCAGTGGCCAGCAGGTGTCTCTATGCTGATCACAGGTGGAAAGCAGCCCAGGGACATCCTTCTCTATCATCTAATGGCCCTGCCCATGGGAATAAAGCAGCAGCTAGCAAGTGGATAAGTACCCACTAGCCACAGGTACCAGCCCTGGCTGTGCGCCCCAGAAGCAGGGAGAGAAGGAACAGGCTGCCAAGGGAATCCTGCAGGCCAGTGGCTCCTTCCAGGCCTATCCTTGACACCCCTGTAACAGACATCAGCCCAAAGAGAAATAAAGTGAGCTCAGTGCTCCTCTCCTACCATCCCAGAGAACATGGTTGGCCCAGCAGCCCCCCGACAAACACTCCCAGGGGAAGGACTGACCACTGCTGGAGCCAGGAGACAGGAACACTGTGGTCCACTGTACCATCCTCTCCATTTCTGTGTTTGTGATAACACACACTTTAAAAACTAGCCAATCGTCTTACGACCATGCTACCCTGAACAAGCCCGATCTTGTCTGATCTCGGAAGCTAAGCAGGGTCGGGCCTGGTTAGTACTTGGATAGGAGACCACCTAGAAAGACCAGGTGCTGTAGGCATAAAAAATTTTAAAAATAAGGGATTGTAAGCTGACAAGGTCTTTGCAATCTGTGAGGTCAACCAAGGGTTGCTTCATCTAAAAAATAAAAACTTGCCAAGACAATTTGAAGAACAGGCATGTGGGGGCTGCCTCACTCTCAGATAATGAAAAGTCACCATAAAGCTGTGTAATTAGTGGGGGACAGAGCAGACCAGAGAGCCAGGTGTGTATGACATGTCACTACGGACAGGTATAGCCAGGATGGCATCTGGCACCCAAGGCTGGCAGTCACCTACTCTATGGCAAAAGGTGAAATGGGGTCCTCTATCAGGATAGGGTAGGTGATGCTGTGAAAAACACAAACCCCCAAACTCAGCAGCTTCACACATCCAACATTTATTTCTTCCTCCTATTACAAATCAGAGTAGGTAGGTGGAGGAATCCTGTTCTTCACAGGCTCTTTGATGCTGACGGAAGACCTCTCCACATATCATGCTGTTAAAAATTCCAGTCAATGTAAAAGGCAAAACATTAAGACTTGGGAATGCAGGGTAATGTCTTTGGACTCTCAGGCAGGAAGAGTTAAGAAAAAGAGGGCTGCATACAGAAGTGGGCACTTCCTGCTCCAAGAAGGAGGGGCTCTGCACGTGGGCAGTGCTACTTAGAAGGGTGCTCATGACAACACTGCCCCAAATTGCAAAAATAAAAGCAAAGAAATCCATCCTGGGCAGTATCATAGACTAAACAGTGTCGTCTCAAAATTCGGATGTTTAAGTTCTAAAGTTAAATAAGGTTATATAGGTAGGCCCCAACCCAATATAACCAGTGTCCTTATAAGAGATCAGGATACAGACTGGTACAAAGGGACAACCATGTGAGGACATAGGGAGAAGATAGTCATCACAAGTCAGGGAGGGTCTCAGGAGAAACCAACCCTGTAGACTTCTAGCCTCCAGAACTCAAGAACTGAGTTCTTTCCAGGGTACTGAAGCAGCCCACCCCACTGCCTTGATGGTGGCACTGCTGAGCCCTGCTCAGTGGATGCTTGCTCTTTTCAAGGCTGAGTATCCTGCCCCACCCCACCCCACGGGAGGACTTGATGCTCTTATCCCTTGGAATTCAGGTATGGCTTAGTGGCTTCTCTGGCCACAGTAACGAAAAGAGCAGTGACAGTCTCTTGTGGTCTTCTGTGGTCTTTCCGCTACCTCTGTGGTCGTGAAGAAACATATCCAGTGGGGTTCCTTTCAGCACAGGTCCCTAAAGATACTCCAAAGGGCAGAGGGTGCCCAAGCTGATCTGTGACAGACGGGTGGCTGAGATGTTGAAGGTTTTTGTTACTGCAGCACGACCTGGCATCTCTTGACTCACACAACAGGATAATAGCTATTTAGCTCTTTCTTTACCACTGGACTTTTGGGCTATTCCCAGTTTTGCTGTTAATGCAGTGAGGCCTACTAGGCAGTCACTAGAGCTCAGGCCACTGCACAGGCATTACCTCATTCAACCCTCCCACTGTCTTGTGAAGATGAACTACTGTAACAGCTCAGAGAGGTTGGGTGACGCCAAGGAAGAGGCAAGGTGTGACCAAGCTCAAGTCCATGCTCTGAAGCCCCACACTGCAGAATGAGCAACGAATCCGCACACTATCAAGTGGTCATAGTCTGTGTGCTTAGAAATGTATGTGAGGGAATCACAGTATTTGATACTCCCACCAACAGCATGAAAAAGTGTTTCTCCATATCTTCAGCAATCCTAGGTGTCTGAAACTTTTAAAGTCCTGGAATCATAGGCAGGAAAAAAATTCACTCTGTAGTAATAATTTTTTAAATGTTTAAATCTTTAATCCATCTGGAGTATAGGCTGGTATAGAGTGAAGTATGTATCCAGTTTTACTATTTTCCAGATAGCTAACCACTTGTTCCAATTCCTTGTACGGAGTTTATTAGAGTCCATTAATTTGAAACGTAACACTTCTAGCATGAACTAAATTCCTTATTTATTTGGGTTTATTCCAAAGTTCTCTATTCTCCTGTTCATCCATCCACACGAACATCCAAGCACCTTCATTATGGCAGCTTTATAAAATGTTCAGTATCTCGCAGGACCTTTTCCTCAGTACTTCCAGTGCTATAATTTTCCTTGGAGATAGGATCTTTAAAAACCCTTCCACAGAGTCCACTATGTCCCATCTTTAGGAAATAAAATCTGTGGGTATTTCCAAGAGAGTGAGGGACAGACACGATGATCTGCAAGGTAGGCCCCAGCACCTCAGCCTGCCCCTGAGCCCATCCAGCAAACCCTGCCAAACCGTGCCACTCCCAAGAGCACCCTACTCCAGTTAGCCCACTTGTGTGGAGAGCCAGGAGTGGCAAATGACTCAAGGTCCTTCTCTCCTGGCCCTCTGTGTTCCGGCTCCCGTACAGAGCACAGTGAGAAAGCAGCTAGGTCATGGCATCTGCCAAAAGGAAAGGCGAAACATCAGCTGTCACTTTGCAACACCACATGCACTGCCTGTGTTGAAGGCCAGGCCAGAGCCCTCCCAACCTCTCCTGATCCCCGCTGCAAGCACCCAGGAATGGGCAACTTTGCCATCACCGCTGAGGCCCCACCTTCCTCTACTTTCCTTTGTGACGAGAGCCCAACCACAATAGGATCCATTCTCCAAATTAAAAAGCAGGTCATCTGGGCTCTTCTCAAATCCTTTCAGGCCTGCCTGGGCACAGCTGACTCTCAAGAGAGGTATGTCAGACTATAACTCAAGTCCACAGGAGCTGCCTGGAGCCTGGAGGAGGAAAGGCCTCAATAGGACAGGGGTTTGGAAGGGAAAATGGTGATCTTGAGCTGAAGAAATTCACACTAGGTCCACTAAACAGACAGGAAAGGAAGTCTGTGCAGAGGCCAGTGACATGGTGGGGGTGCTAGCTGAGCTGTCTGTCTCAGAGAGCAGCTCTAGATTCTACTGCCAGAGCCATCTTACCAGATTAAATGAGGGCCCTTCTGATACCGCTAATGATATCAGATCCACAGGCAGGCCAAGCCACAGCTAAGGGAGGTAGTGGGGAGCAGAGACCTGTGCCTGCAAAAGGAGGGCCTGGATGTGAACAGCAGCAGAGGGGTAGTAGTAGGACCCCACACAGAAGCATTAGGGTTAGGCTAGGATGGCCAGGGATTTTCCACACCTGATTAGAATCAAGACAGCACATTGATTTCTTCCCTCACCTTGTTTTGCTTTTAGGGTTATATTAGCTTCCCACCTATTTCCAAGATTTGAAACTTTTACTTACAAGGTATCTATGCCTTAAAATAACGTACACATAAAACTATATGAACCCAGAGCCTTTTTAAGTGAGTTATTAAATAAAACAATGTCTATTTCATTTAAAATTTTTACCAGATGTTTGACTATTACTGTTTTTCCTAAAATAATTAGTTTTAGTTGCAGTTAACATTTCCCCTTATTTTTTCCTACTTTCCAGGAAGGTGTTCTTTTGCTGTTTTGTTTCCACAACTGTAAAACTAAAAGGAGCTTGAAATTCTTGCCTAACCACAGATGCGCTGTACCAATCCTGTGTTAAATTTGGCTTGAGGGAGCTTCGAGCTCAGCTCTCATTATTAGAAAACTTATCCTTGTGCAGAACAGGTCTTTCTTCATTCCAATCCTCTGGGCCCCAGGGACCTCACAGTCCAGGTCTGCTGCCTGCTTCTCACTTCACCTCTGGCTCACGCAGCTCTGGAGAAGCCAGTTTTCAAGACCATACTCCACCTGCCAAACCTTCCACTCCCACTCACTTCAGCCCAACTCCTTCAACGAGATCTTTGGATCCTCAAAGCCCCCAGTGGAAACCACACCTGCAAATATGACCTGGGGCACTCGCTGTTGAGACCTAGCCTCTATTCCTGATAGAATGGGCACCGCGCTCCTGCCAACAGAACAAGGACTCTGCTTCTCAGCAGCCACCACACCACAGGCTCAGCTATGAATCCAACACACATTTAATGAGCACCAGTTGTATACTAGGGACACAAAACCAACTAAGATGGAACCCCTGCCCTAGAGGCTCACAGTCTACCCAGAGACACAAGTCATGTAGTGTTGGGGTTTTCACTGAACCAGCAATGTGTAAGAGCAGGCAGAAGACAGGGACTGCTAAAGACAGAAAGTGAGAGGGCAGCATGGGCAAAGGCACTGAGATGTAAAAACTTATGCCACCTTCTGAAGGAAACCAAATGTGACCAGAATTTAACATACAGAAGGGGAAATACGTGGACCACAGCTGAGACTGAAAGGGGGCTTACATCCCACTTTCCTGCATCCGAGCCTTCTCAGCTGGCCAGGATGGCTGATAAATCCACAGGGAAGCATCTTTCTCTGCCAAGATACCATCCCACCCACTCAACAATGAAGTGGCCTTTCTCCATGCAGCCCTCCTTAAATTCCTGCCCAGAGGACAGAGGTCATAGGGAGCAAAGATAGGGGTGGGGACCAAAGCAAAGACCATCCAGGGACCAGATCCAAACAGGGCTGGCATGGCAGATCTGGTCCAGTTGCAGCCAGCACTGTAGCGGGGTCTTGTGTGTGCATGGGTGGGTGGGGTCTACAACAATAGTGCAAATATCTGATGGGGCCTGATCTACAAAACTCTGTCCAACTAGTGGGAACGAGTCCAGCTGAGATGGTATGCCCTGGGCAAGTGTGGAGGTGCTGCAGACAGCCCAGTGGGAAGCAGCCTTTGGGGGAGTTGGAGGATGAAGGACACAGGGCAGAAGCCAATGTTCTGCTGTGGTTGATGCAAGTGGCAGATGTAAAGAGTTGTTTGTATTCAAGACAGGACAGAGCCCAAACAAGTGCACCTCCTGCCCAGCAACAGGGCAAGCGCACAAAGCAACATCTGACAGGGCTATGTCTAGAATCATCTGGCAATGCCACTCTGTCCTGATGGGGGTCCATGGGGCTCCTCGGCTACATAGGTCACTTCATCGTGAGGGGCACTGCTATACCTGCCAGGACTGTTCAGAATCCAGGGCTACAGAGTGGAGAACAGGAGCAAATGGTGGCTCTCCTGGGCTATCCGGGGTGTCCACTGCCTCCTGAGGGTTACCTAAAGATGCTTCCTTGTCTCCTTCTGTCTCAGAAACCGCTTCCTCTGTCTTCTGGGGTTCTGGACCCCCTGGGCAAGCTGCATCTGGTTTCTGGGCAAGCGTGTTAGAAGATTCTGAAAGTACAGGGACAAGTTTGGGGGCCACCACCTATGGCTGGGAAAAGGCTGGCCCCATCAGACCAGGATCAGCACTGCATGCAGAACAAGACAGGGCAGGGGGCTCCATGAACTCAGGGCTTGCTTCCCTGGCCAGCTGGTGCTCAGGCAGAGCATTTCTAGATGTGGAGTTGGAACTAGAAATAGTAGGGGTAGCCAGAGTGGCTGGAACAGGCCTGGGTGGAGCACCCATGTTGAGTGTCAGGGCCTCTGAGAACCTAGCTAAGTACTGCCTCACCATAGGCAGCTGCGGGGCCACTGGTGGCTGGCTCGAGGTCGGGAACAAAGGGCAGGGCACTGCGGCACGGTCCTCAGTGAAAATGTTCGGGTCTTGAATAACCTCCTCAAGATTCTGGCAAAATAGCTCATAATCGTCGGGCAGGGGTAGGTCCCTGTTGAGGTAGGGGGCTGCCCACACCCAAGAGCTCGGCCTGTCAAATGTCCCAGGATCTCACAAATGTGGCTGAGGTTGTCTTGGTAGTGCTCAAAGCAGAAAGACATGTAATAGCCCAGCTGAGCCAAAAAGAGGTCCAGCAGCCATGGGGAACTATTAAAGGTGCCTAGGTCTGAGCCTGGCACCCAGTGAAAGTCTACCCTGAGAGGCCGTGGACATGTGTATAGCAGGGGGACCCCTTTCTGTGGGCTCACCGCTGAGAGCACCACTCACTGTGCTCTTCTGCTCCATGGTTGTGGGACACCCAGGGTCCCCACAGCAGAGTCGCTCAATCCAGGGATCCACCGGGGGGCATATGCAGCCCCAGAAGAGGCCCAATCTATCTGCTGCCAAGGATGTGCCTTGGCGTAATTAGCTGCTGCCTGGATGGGATTAAGAGGACCCTGCCATCCGCGCCGGCCCTGGGGCATGCTGGGATTTGGAGAGGGGCTGCTGCACCAAGTATACCAACTAAGAGAAGGAAAGGGAAACAGGAAGAAGAGATGGTGCAGGGGGAAGGGTGGTCAGAAGTGACACTCAAGACAAAACAGGACAGAGATGGGCTAGAGAGAGGTGTGGCAAACCCAGGTGTTCCAGGCAAGTGCTGAGGGTCAGGGGAGCTGCCAGCTGCGGCCTCAGGAGAGCTGAGAAGAGCTGATGGGACTGTCAGACGCAGGTCACCATCCAAGGCAATCTGTCCAAAAACAAGGTGGGGAAGACCAGAAACTAGGCCCAACCATCAACATCAGGCTGCAAGAGGCAACAAGCAGGCAAATCCTAGGTAACCCGCTAGGAGCTCTAAGTGGAAGGAGGGCTTGGGCGGTTTGAGAAGACAGGCAAATGCCACCTGTCAGGCAAGATGTGATGGCAGATGCTGTCAGTACCAGGAGAAGGAAAGGGGGCCAGACTGGAACCCCATGGACTTCATTGGACAGGCCAGCTATCAGGGAATTTCAGGAGAATGACAGTGGCAACTTTTACTGAGTGCTCTATCCATGCCAAACAGTGACCCCCCCTCATGAGGTTGGTACTCTTATGGTCCCTGAGGCAGAGTTGTGAGTGAAGTCACTTGTCTGTGGCGGATGCAACTGAATCTGGCTCTCAACCAAACTCTTAAGCACCAACTTCCCTACGCCAATTAGGAACTACGCTTCAGTCTGCTAAGGAGTCTCCTAGCCACCCAAAACATTGTAACCGTTAAGTACACAGATGGTGTCATAAGATTATTTTACATCACAGCACCAGGAGCATGGTGGATGCTACCTATATGCCGGACGGAAGAGCGAGGCCCCACTATTCTGTGCCCTTCAGCCTTCCTCCAATGCTTTCCAGAATCGCCTCACCAATCAAAGAGCACAGCCTGCAGGCAATGCCACACACACCCTGAACGCCACCTCCCTGCTTCCCCGTTCCTATCAATAGCCCAGCATCTATGATCTCCTAAGTTTAATCCCACTTGCTGTGTCTTCCTTCATCTCCCCAAAGTCACTCCTGCAAATGGCCTGGACAGCAAAGATCACCAACCCTGAGCAGTCCAAAGAGCCCCAAAGTGGGAAAGGAGGATGCAACCATCAGCAGGTACAGTACTTGTCCAGTGCAAGGAGCCCTCTCCCTGGGCTCTCACACTGCCCAGCCTGAGTCACCTCCCAGTCTCTGCAAAGGAAGTCCACTCATGGCCTCCACAGAACTGTCCGCTTCACCCCTCCTTGTGCAATTTTCCCCAAAACTCCTCCACTCATACCCTAATGCTCCATCAACTCACACCTATGGGCACCACAGCTTGCACACACCTATGTGTTTATCTACTCCCGTCTCTACTCACTGTTTCTTGGAGAAACAGTGAGTTTCTCCAAGGAAGCACAGCTTTGTTGATCTTTCTGCCCAACACCTCCCAGGGTGGCCTGAAACACTCAAAACTGCCAAGGCTACAGGCACCTACCACCGCCACAAGCATTCTGAAACCGCTCAGATACATCACCTACTCTGGGGGTGCGGTCTTCCACCTGAAAGCCCTTCCCGTCCTAACACAAGGAAAGAATATGCTATACGGCCTGCCAGCAGCAGTGGCCCAAGGGGCAGCACGTGAATGGAGTACACTCAAAGTCCAGTCCGGTCCCTCACTGAGCTCTGAAAAGCAATGACCACATCCCACCTCCTACCACCAAATCTGAGATTAGCTACCAGGCCGCCCGCAAAGACTACATCCCATGCGCAGGAGCCAGTGCACTACCCAGGTCTCTGACCTCCCTTTCTCACAGTCCCGACCTCCCATCCCCACTCACAAAACTGCCGCTCATCGGCATGCCTGTGTGCTCCCAGCAGCCTCAAGGAAAAGGCTCCTCTGCGCCAAACAGTCCCTTCCCCACCCCCACGCTTGAGCGTGAACCTTCCTAAGCTTGGGCCTGACTTGTGAGAGAACCTTGTCTCAGTCTATTGGTGTCTCTCGTTTCTCCCCATCCCTGCCTGGCACTGAGGAATCTGGGCCTTCTCCTGGACTGGACAGCGCTCTATCAAGGAGCAAGTAGCGCGGCACACGAACACTTGCCTCCGCAAAGCCAAAGGCAGCACCTGGAACGCTGGAGCGCGCTCTGCTCCAAGGAGACCCAGGGGCCCCTGCAGTAGAATAACTTGCCCAAAGCCTCACAGCAAGTGCCTCCACTTCAGGACAGACTACTGCACCACTCCTCCCGCAACCGCCATGCAGGGAACTGCGGGGATATGAGCTCACAAGCCCCACCGCAAGAAGCTGCCGACCCACCTGCGGCTACGCGAGGAGCCCGCGAAAAGGGTCCACGGGTCTGCGGCCAGAGACCGTGCGGACGCTTCTCCCTCCGATGGCGAGTCTAAATGCCACCTAGAAAGTGGAGAATAAGATCGGCCGCCGTGAGGCGAGGAGGGGTGCGACCTCCAGAGACGGCGGGAACCGCCCAAAATTGACTCCAGGCATTCCGCCCCCGCCCCCAGCCCCCGGCGCGGACTGATAAACTGAGGCCCAATGGCCAGAAGAACAGCGGGAACCCAGTCCAGGGGCTCCGAGCGCCTCTCCGCGGATGGGGATTTGGAAAGGGATGGAAGGCGGAGCCCCACCGCCGGTCAACTAGGTTCTCGGCGCCCCACTGACCCTCCAGCCGAAGACAGCAAGGCCCGCTCCACGCAGCGCGGCTCCCAGAGCCCGACCGCATCACGCAGCCACACCCCCTGCGTTTACGCGGCCGCCGCGTACGTTCCCGCGCCGGCTCTTGGCCCACCCCACGCTGGACTCCCTACGAGTCGCGCCTGCGCCGTACGCCGTGGGGCCGCGGCCGCGCAGGCGCTTCCTGGTCCTGCCAGCGCGGCAGCACCGCGCGGGAGGTGATGGGAACTCGCTCAGCCCGGTGCCGCGCCAAGTGCCACGAGAGCAGACGGGCCTGCGTGCGCAGGCGCGGGGCGATCGGAGGGGGCGGTGTCGCGCGGACGGGGAACGCTCTAGGGCTGAGGACTGAAGAGTTAGCAGGAGCGGCTTCGGCGCCCACCCGGATCCCGTAGAGATGGAGGATCTGATGCTACCGCAGCCCAGGGTTCCTGCCCTTAAGTCAGCTGGGCACTGGGAGTTGCGGGCATCAGGGAGTGTTTGGGCGTAGAGGGGCAGCAGAGCTCCCCTGGAAAATCTCCCATCATCCAGTGCCCCATGCTCAGAACTTAGAGCCTGGTTCTACATACTTTACATCTCAGAGCAGGAGGGCGGGGCAGGGCTGACCCCAAGGACCTTCCACCTGCGTGCTACCAAGAGAAGCCTGTGGGTTTCTCGTCGCAGGTGGATTTTTGCAGCTCTACCCCAGCTGAGGCTGGACCCAGAGAGGACTGTGAGAGCAGGCTGCCAATGCCAAGCCTGCCGCCTACGAGTGGTGTGCCCAGTCAGCACCCAGAGACGTTGGAAAAGCCAGTCAAGGATGAGGTTGAGTGCTCACAGGCATGGCCCGACGCCTCCTCCCAGTGTCCTCAGGGTGCCTAGACAAGAGGCAGGAGAGAGTGCGGGCCCTCAGCCCAAGGACCTAATGCCCTGTGTGCCAAGGACCTGGATGCAGGCCAGGAGTTACTGGGGTCACGGGCTGCTGAATTCACTGGAAAAAGATGTTTCTCCAGTAGAACACACACGGAATATGCCAGCTCCCTTTCTGCCCTGGTCTATTGACTCCTTTCATGAAAAGATCTCTGAACTGTTATCTGAATTTACACTCAAACTCACTCTTTGATCTTTGAAATGCGAAACAAAGATCACATTGTACCTTAATTGGGCCTATGGGGCTTTCAGCTGCCTCCTCCGAACATAATAAAAGTGGCACCGGGCCAAGAAACGCATCCTTGAAGTGCGAATGCAACTTGTGTTTTTTGGTTGTATCTTTCCTAATTGACTTGATAATTTAAACTTCCTGTCTCAAAGGAGTGGGGAAATTCCCAACAATTTGGCCTATCTCAGGCACTCTTGGCAGCTCAGGCTGCCTCGGGGGACCCAGAGCTAGTCAGAGAGCAAGATAGCATGCTTATGAAAAAGACTAACCCAAGAGGCCAGGCCATCGGAAAACATTTTTGGTCAAAATTGCATTTTTTTTATTTGGGCCATCTAAGTCTATGTATTTTTAATTGTGGTAAAATATATCTATCATAAAATTCACCATTCTAACCATTTTAGGTATACAGTTCAGTGGCATTAAGTACATTTACATTGTTGTGGAGCCTTCGCCACTCTCTAGCTCCAGAACTTTATCATTACCCTAAATAGAAACTATGTCCCCTTTAAACACTAACTCCTCACCACTATCCCTTTCCCTAGCCCCTGGTAACGTACCTCTATTCTACTTTGTCGGTATGAATTTGCCTATTCTAGGTACCTTGTGTAAGTAGACTCATACGTTATTTGTCATTTCACTTAGAATAGTGTTTTAAAGGTTCATCCACGTTGTAGCATCTATCAGATGTTTCTTTTTGAGGCTGAATAATATTCCATTATATGCATATACCACATTTTATTCATCCACTTATCTGTTAGTGGATACTTGACTTGCTTCCATCTTTCGGCTATCGTGACTAATGAACGTAGGTGTACAAATATCTGTTTGAGTCCCTGCTTTCAATTCTTTTAGGTATATACCCAAAATATGGAATTGCTGAATCATATAGTCATTCTATGTTTAACTTTTGGAGGAACTGCCAAACTTTTCAGCAGCAGCTGCACCATTTTACATTCCCACCAGCAATGCACCAAGTTTCCAGTGTCTCTACATCCTCACAAACATTTGTTCTCTTTGGATTTTTTGATCATAGCCATCTTTTTAAATAATTGAAGTATAATCGATATTATTTTCAGGTGTACGACATAATGATTCAATAGTTGTATATATTGTGAAATAATCACCACAATAAGTCTAGTTAACATCCATCACCACACATAGTTTCAACATTTTTTTTCTTGTGATAAGAACCTTTAAGATCTACGCTCTTAGCCACTTTAAAATATACAATGCAGTATTATTAACTCTAGTCACCATGCTGTAAATTACATTCCCATCACTTATTTATTTTATAACTGGAAGTTTGTACCTTTTGACTGCCTTCACTTATTTCACCTACCCTCTACCCTGGCAACCACCAATATATTCTCTGTATCCATGAGCTTGTTGCAATCATATCCGGTATTTGTCCATCTGTGACTTATTTCATGGGGTAAAATTTTAAAACAAATTGCTACAAACAAAAAGATGTTTCTACTCACTTGTGGGCTCTTCTCCATCAACCTTCACTGGTTGCTCATGACAAAGATTAGTGACAATGTGGAAGAATGGAGAACCAAATTCGCCTGCACCTTGATGTTGGACTTCGCAACCTGTGGTAGCTCTTATGCACAGATCCCATGCTCAGACATGCTGGTATGCAGTTTGGGTGTTTTTTGTTGAGTTTTAGATGTTCAGCTTATTGTTGTTTCAAGGGGAGAAATCTGGGGACGTCTCTCACTCCGCCATGTTTCTCCAAAACCACTGATCATAGCTATCTTAATAGTGTGAAGTAGTATCTTGGGGTTTTGATTTGTATTTCCCTAGTGACTTGTGATAGTCAGCATCTTTTCATGTGCTTGATGGTCATCTGTATATCTTCTTTGGAGAAATATCTATTCAAGTCCTTTGCTCATTTTTAAATTGGGTTGTTTGTTTTGTTGTTGAGTTGTAGGAGTTCTTTTCAGATATGTAATTTGCAAATATTTTCTTCCATTCTGTGAGTTATCTGTTCACTCTCGTGATGGTTTCCTTTGATGCACTAAACTTTTTAATTATGATGAAGTTGAATTACCCATTTTTTTTCTTTTGTTGTTTTGGTGTCATCTAAGGAATCATTGCAAACTCCAGTGTTGTGGAGATTTCTCCTTGTTTTCTTCTAAGAGTTTTATAGTTTTAGCTGTTACATTTAGGTCTTTGATCTATTTTGAGTTATTTTTTGTATAACTTGGTATAAGGAAAGGGTCCAATGTCATTCTTTTGCATGTGGGTATCCAGTTTTCCCAGTACTATTTGTTGAAAAGACTGTCCTTTCTCCATTCATTGGTCTTGACACCCTCATCAAAAATCAATTGATGATATATGCAAGGGTCTTTGCTGGAATCTTTATTTTATTCTATTGGTCTCTATGTCTGTTATTATGTCAGACAGCCTTGATTACTGCAGCTTCATAATAAGTTTTGAAATCAGGAACTGTGAATACTCCAACTTCATTCTTTTTTATTCAAGATTGTTTTCGCTGTTGGGGTCCTTGAGATTCCATATGAATTTTAGGATGGGTTTTTCTATTTTTGCAAAAAACACTGTTAGGATTTTGAAAGGAATTGCATTTAATCTGTAAATTGCTTTGAGTAGTATGGATATTTTAACAATATTAAGTCTTCCCATCCACGAGGATGGAATGACTTTCCATTTATTTAGGGCTTTTTAAATTTCAGTGATATTTTGTAGTTTTTAGTGTATGAGTCTTTTGCTTCTTTGGTTAAATTTATTCCTATGTATTTTATTCTCTTTGATATTATTGTAAGTGGGATTGTTTTCTTAATTTTATTTTCGGATTATTCATAGTCAATGTATAGAGACACATTGACTTTTGTGTGTTGATTTTGTATCCTGCAATATTGCTGAATTCATTTATTAGCTCTAGTGGTGTTTTTGTAGAATCTTTAGGGTTTTCTACATAGAAGATCATATCAGCTGCAGAAATAATTTTACTTCTTCCTTTCCAATTTGAATGCCTTTGTTTCTTTTTCTTGCCTTATTGCTCTGGCTAAGATTTATAGCACTAAGTTAAATAGAAATGGCAATAGCAGGCATCCTTGCCCTATTCCTGATCTTATAGGAAAAGCTGTCTGTTTTTCACCATTGAATATGATGTTGGCTGTGGGTTTTACATACATGGTCTTTATCATATTGAGGAAGTGTCCTTCTAGTCCTAGTTTATTGAATATTTTATCATGAAAAGGTATCGAATTTTGTCAAATGTTTTTTTCTGTATCAACTGAGATGATCATGTGGGTTTTTTCCTATTGATATATGGTACTACATTGATTGTGATATATTTTTTAATGATTTTAACTTTCCTTGGGCTGGATTCTTAACAAGACCCAGCGCTGCCTTTTCACCCATGCAGTGGGGTGAGCTGACTTTGCTGAGAGCTCATCAGTGCCCAGTGACCTCAAGGTTCTCATTGGATGATGAGTCAGCCCTTTCACAGATGGCGAGGTTAGGCTTGTGAGGACCAAGACTTGCCTGAGGAATGGTAAACTTAAGAGTTCCTATCCAGCTTGCAGCCTCTCCTTTGGAAGTGCCCCTACTTGTGTTGGGTGCTGGATGTGAGTATTTAAATTGGGAGGCCCAGTGAAAATGGCCAGACAGGGGACACTGGAGCAAGGACTCTGACTCTGAAGTATTTGGGATTGACTTAGCATTATGATCCCCCAGAGCCAGGGGGAAGCAAGGAAGCAGGGACATGCAGCCCAAGAGAGGTGCCGCCAGCTGCTCAAGGACTGTCAGCCTCTCAAGCCTGCTTGTGCTCCTTACACATGGACCTTCATCAGAGCCCTGCCCCAGAGTCAGCTGGTAGATGTCTGATCCCAGGACCAGGAGGAGCAGAGTATCTCTGCTCAGCTAGCCCCATCTTGCTCCAATTACGAGGGGGCCTTTGGGAGGTGAGCAGGTCATCAGGGTGGAGCCCTAGTGAATGGGATTAGTGCCCTTATAAAAGAAACCTCAGAGAGCACCCTCGCTCCTTCTGCCATGTGAGGACCCAGGGAGAAGTCAGCTGTGAACCAGAAAGTGAGCTCTCACCAGACACTGAATCTGCTGGTGCCTTGATCTTGGACTTTCAGGCTCCAGAACTGTAAGAAATAAATTTGTGTTGTTTGAACCACCCAGCCTGTGCCATTCTGTTACAGCAGCCTGCACTAAGGCAGGCTTTTAGAAACCAGTGTGTCTTTCTGGGTTTCCTTCCATTCTTTCTCTCTTTTTAAATTGAGGTAAGATTTACTCCAATGAAATGAACAGTTCTTAATAGCACAGTTACGTTAGTTAAACTATTTAACTCACAATTATCTATTAAACTATTAACTATTTAACACACAAACTATAGGAAAATTCCATTACTCAGAAAGTAGTCCTATCCCTCACAGGCATTGTTCTGATTTCTATTCCAAAGCTTTACTTTGCCCTTTCTGGAACTTCTTACACATAGACTGCTATAGCACAAACTCTTTGTGCCTGGCCTTGGACAATCAATGTAGTATTTGTAAGATTCATCTGTGTTATAGTTGCATGTGTGTCATTTGTTTTTATTGCTGTGTGGCATCCAGTTACATGCATGACAGACTACACAGTTGGTTCATCCATCTTGTTGGTGGACAATCAGGAGGTCATTCAGCTATTATAAATAAAGTTGCCATGAGCATTCTTGAACAAGTTCTTTTTGTGCACATAAGGTTTCATTTCTTCGGGGTAAATATCTAGGAGTGGACTCGCTGGGTCATAAGGTAGGCACATATATTTACTTTATAAGAAGCAGCTAAGAGTTTGCCAAAGTAGTTGGAACTTTAACCCTTCCTCTAAGCAGTGTATAATACCAGTTGCTCCACATCCTCACCAACACTTGGTATTGCCAATCTTTTTAATTTAATCATTCTGGCAGGAATGGATTGGTGTTTCATTGTGGTCTTGATGTCTATTCCCCTGATAACTAACGATGTCCATGCTTTTATGTGGTTGCCATCTTTTATTAATTTGTAAGAGTTTTTGCATATATTCTGAATTAAAAAGTGTCGGATATATGTATTGCAAATACGTTCTCTGTCACTTGCCTATTCATTTTCTTAATGGTCTCTTTTGAAGAGTACAAGTTCTACATTTTGATAGCTAGTACTTTTTGCACCCTAGGAAACTTTGCTACTCCAATGTCATAAAGATTTTCTCCTATGTTTACTTCTGGAGTTCTATCATTTTAGCTTTTACATGCAGGCATATGGTGTATTTTGAATTAATTTTTGTGTATGATATGAGTTATGGGCTGAAGTTCATTTTTATCCATACAAACATCCCATCATTCTAGCATCATTTGTTAAAAAACAAACAACAAAAAAACTATCCTCTCCCCGACTGCACTACCTTGATACTTTTGTGAAAATTCCATTACTACATTTGTGTGGGTCTAATTCTAGGCCCTCTATTCTGTTCCACTGACCTTTGTCCTTCAGCCAAAATCATAATGTATTATTAATTGCAGTTTTATACCAAGACTTGAAATCAGATAATAATAGTAAGTCCTCCAACTTTACTTTTTTCAAAATTATTTTGACTATTCTAGTTCTTTTGCATTTCCATATGTTTTAGAATAAATTTGTCGATTTCTATGAAAAATTAACTTGTCAATTTCAAATGGGGGGTTTTGATTGGGATCATATTGAATCTATAAATCAATTTGAGGCTAGGAAACAGCTTAACAATATCAAGTCTTTAATCCATGAACAGATTATATCTCTTCATTTATTTAGGTCTTCATTAATTTCTTTCAGGAATTGTTATAGGTTTCAATGCACAAGTTTGCAAGTATTTTGTGAAATTTATCTCTAAATGTTTTTGCATTTTGATGCGATTGTAAGTAGTATTTTTAAATTTTTATTTTCTAGTTGTTCTTCGCTAGTGTATAAAAATAAAATTTTATCTTGAGCTCTTGCTAAATGCACTTATTAGGTCTAGTAGTTGTTTTATATATTCTTAGGATTTTCTATGTACATGACCATGTCACCTACACATAAAGACAATTGTCTTTTCTTTTATATATATGACATTTGTATATCTATATATAATGTGTGTATGCATACATATAACTATATGATTTTTTTTTTTTTTGCCTTATTGCAGTGGCCAGGACTTTCAGTAATAAAGTTCAGTAAAAGTGGTAGGAATAGGCATCCTTGGCCTATTCCTAATTTTAGAAGGAGAGTGTTTGATCTTTCACCATTAAGTCTGGTGTTAGCTGTCTGGTTTTTTATACCTGCCTTTTTTATTAGTTTGCAGGAGTTTCCTTTGAGTCCTAGTTTAGAGAAGTTTCGTTTTTTCATAAATGGGTATTGAATTTGGTCAAATGCTTTTACTCCATCTATTGCTATGATCACAATATTTTTCATTCTGTTAATGTGACAAATTACATGGATCGAATGTTGAATATAAAACCATTTGCATTCCTGGGATAAACCCCACTTGGCCATATGAATTCTTTGTAGGTATTGCTAGGTTCAACTGCTCATATTTTGTTAAGGACCTTGATCTATATATTTTAGGGATACTGGTTTGTAATTTTGTTTTCCTGTAATGTCTTTGGCTTTGATATCAGGGTAATCCTGGCCTCATAAAATGTTTCTTCCTCCTCCACTCTCTAAAATAATTGGTGTAAAATTGGAATTATTTCTTGTGAAAGTAAAAGAATCTGTCCATTTCTAATTTATCGAATTTTTTAAATTAACTTTGTTCATAATATTGCCTTATTTTTTAATGCCTGTAGGCTCTGTAACAGTTTCTTTTTTCATCCCTGATATTGATAATTTTGTTTTTTCAAATAACTAACATTTTATTGATTTTCTCTATCATTTTCTTATGTTTTACTGATTTCCACATTTATATTTATTATTTCTATCCTTCTATTTCCTGGAGTCTGAATTTGCTCTTCTTTTCCTGATTCCATAAGGAGGTTGGTTAGGTTACAAATCATAAACCTCTTTTCTTTTTGACATAAGGCTTTTAGCTATATGTTTTCCTCTAACCACTCCTTTAGCTGCATCCCAGAAATAATGATGCATTGTTTTTTCATTATTCGGTTCAAAATATGTTCCAATTTCTCTTGTGAGTTCTTGGATCTCTGGGTTATATAAAAATATGTTGTTTAATTTCTAAATATTTGAGGGATTTTTGAAATATCTTTGTATTTTATCGTTGTTGTGTCCCAGTGTATGGTCTACTAGGTGAAAGTTCTATGTGTGCCTGAAAGGAATGTGAAGAATAAAACATGTGAAGACTATGGTGAGAATGTGATACAATTGCTTTGAAAAGTTCTTTGGCATTCTTATAATGTTAAACATATACCTACCATATGACCTAGCCATTTCACTCCTAGACGTAAATCAAGAGAAATGATATGTCCACACACAGAATTGTACATTAACATTCACTGAGGCGTCATTGATAATAGCCAAAAATGACCCAAATATCCACCAACTGGTGAATGAATAAAGGAAACGCGATGCATCTATACAATGGGGCACACTCATCAAGAAGAGAAACTGATATCAGCTACTAATACATAACTGAAAGAAGTCTGACACTGAAGAGCATACACTTGTACGAATCCATTTATATAAAATGCTAGAAAATGTGAACTAATCAATAGTGACAGAAAGCTGATCAGTGGTTGCCTGGAGCAGGAAGTGAAGGGAAAGAAAAGACTGTAAAGGGCCATAAGGAAATTTTGGGATGATAGAGGTGGAATTTTCCATATCTTGATTGTTGGGGTGGCTTCCTGATATTGTGTGTGTATGTTTATCTGTCAAAATATCTCAAACTGTACCCTTTAAATGGGTGAAATTTATTATATGTAAACTACACCTCGAAAATGTTACTACAATTTTGAATAAAGTTCTAACAAAAGCTACTCATCAGAATATAGGAGAAAATAAAGCGGCTTTTTGTTTAAAAATAAAAACCTGTTCTTCAGTTTTTGGGCACAGTATTCTACAATATCAGTTAGGCTTAGATGGCCAATAATGTTGTTCAACTCTTCTGAAATATTTCTAGTCATCGTATCAGTGCTGAGAAAGAGGTGTTAAAACCTCTCATTATGATTATGGATTAGTCCATTTCTCATTTTAATTTTGCAATTCTGTTATTAGGTCCATACACATTTATGATCATTGTGCTTTCCTGATGCTTTGAGCCTTTTTTTAATTGTGAAACATCCCTGTCTATCTTTGGTAAAGTTCCTTCTCTTGCATTCTATGTCGTTTTATGTAAATATAGCCACATCAGGTTTTTAATGCTTAACTTTTGGATTGTCTGTCTTTTTCCATCTGTTTACTTTCGATGTGGATGTGTCTTTATATGTAAAGGTATCTCTTGTAGACAACATATGGCTTTTTAAAAGATCAAGTATGATAAGCTCTGCCTTTTAGTTGAAGAGTTTAGTCCATTTATTTATGTCATTATTGATATGATTAGGTTTAGGCCTACCACTGTGCTGTTAGTGTGCTATTTGTTCCATCTCTTCTCTCTCTCACCTTCTTTCTTTTCTGTTCTTCCTATTGGGCCTTCTTTCATTTATATCATTTTTTTTTTTTTAGTATTTCATTTTAATTCCATTATTGGCTTTTAGCTATATCTCTTTGTGCTATATTTAGCGTTTGCTCTAAGAGTTACAACACACATATTTAACGTTGTAGAGTTAGCTTTAATATAGCGTATCACTTCACAACGGCTATAAGAACCCTGCAACTGTATAATTACATTTGCGACCATCTTTTTGCAGCTGTCATGTGTTTTACAATCACGTAAACCCAAATGTACCTTATTATAATTCCTGTTTAAGTAATCAGTGTCTTTCAAAGAAAATAAGAGAAGGGAAAAACAGCCTTTTAAATTTACCTACATAGTCACCGTTTCTGGTACTCCTCACTGCTCAGTCTAAATTTCCATCTGGTGTAATTTCTATTCAGCCTGAAAAACTTCCTATCACAGCACGGGTTTCGGATGAGGAATTACCTCAGCTATCACTTATCTGATAACATCTTCGTTTCTCCCTCATTTTTGAATATTTTTACTGTACATAGATTTCTAGGTTGGCTTTGTTTTTCTGTACATTTTGTTTTGTTGCTTCTGATCTACATTTTTTCTGATGTGAAGTCAGACATGTAACGCATCCTATTTTCTCCAGCCGTATCAAGGTTTTCTCTTTGTCTTTGGTTTTCAAGAGTTTGACTATGACATGCCTAGGTTTATTTTCTGTGTGCTTAATTAATACTGCTTGGGATTGCTGAGATTCTTGGATCCGTAAGCTGATTCAAGATTCATGAACTTTTAGGTCATTATTTTTTTCAAATATTTTTTTCTACCCCATTCACTTGCTTTTCTCCTTTTGACGCATCGTTATATTAGACTTTCTAATATGATTTCTCGGGTTCATATTATCTCTGTTGTTACTTTCTACTCCTTTCATTGGAGAATTCTTTTTTTATCTGCCTTCAAGTTCATTGACTCTTTCTTCTGCCATCTCCAATTTGTTAAGATCAGTTAAAGTCCTGTCAGCTACATTTTCATTTATCGTTGTATTTTCTGGCTTGAAAATTTCCATTTGATTCTCTTTTACAGTTTCCATTTCTCTGCTTAGATTCCTTCTGTTCATTTATTATGACCATTTTTCCCTTTGAGTACTTAAACATATTTATAATAGCTCTTTCTAAATTTAATTCCAACATCTGAATCATCTTGGAGCTCATTTCTATTAACTTTTTTCTTTGGTTGGGAATTACATTTTTATTTTCCTTGTACGTCTAGTTATTTTTCCTGCACTCCGGACTTGTGAATGGCACTGTTAGAGGATTTGGATTCTGTTTTCTCCTGAAGTGCATTGAC
Organism: Pteropus medius; assembly: GCF_902729225.1. NCBI lineage: Eukaryota > Metazoa > Chordata > Mammalia > Chiroptera > Pteropodidae > Pteropus > Pteropus medius. Next base: position 5,143,673 of record NW_024344436.1, on the reverse strand, counting down.
TTTTGTTTAACAGGCCTCCCATTTTAAACTTTTGGAGGCTTGGTTTTATATTTGTTAGGGTGGATCTGTTCCAGTTTTGCCTTTAATCCTAATGCAAATTCTTTAGTCCTAGAACATAACTTCTTCTCCTATGGCATGGACTTTCTGTGGTTCCAGTGGTGAGACCATGGTGTTTACACAGTCCCTGTAACTTGGCAGGACTTGAGATCCAAACTCTCTCTTCCTCTGTAGTAGGCAATAGCTAAGTCTATTCAGCTGTTTTCTTCTTCCTGGGCTTTCTGAGTCTTGATCATACACGTGCAATTCAGGAGTTAACCATTTGAGGGGAGTTTATATGTAGTTTTTCAGGGATTTTCTCCCTCATTTCCAGATATTCTGGCTGACCCCGACTATGTTCTCTGGCACCTCAAGCCAATAAGACCCCAACTTTCTTCTCACATTCTAGTTACCCATGCCATACGCTAGAGAGGGCCCTCAAGGTGGAAGCTATACAAACATGGATCTCACCCAGTGCCTCTCTCTTCTTCCAGTGGTTGAATTCCCTCTAGTTTCTGACTGCTTCTGGTTGATCTTCAGTGCCTTCAAACAGTTATCTTTTCTATTTTGTCTAGAGTTGGTCATTTTTATCTGTGGAAAAGTTAGCCCTATCAAGCTGCTCAATCACTGCCCAGACCAGCCCCTCCACACCTCTGTTTTACAACCATCAATCCAGCTATGCCTGCCTCTGTGGTGAGGACACTTGGTGCCCGATGAAATGCTTCGAGCAGAGCTGGTGTCCTGCCCACCTTGTGTGGTTCCGCCATGTCAAAACTGGGAGGAGGTAAGCTGAAAGAAGTTGGGTCAGGTTCTAAGCCCTCTTTCCATGGATGTATAGTGTGTGTAGAGCACATGTACTCAGATCTTGCAGAGCAGGGCACAATGGACGTTTTAGAATAGAAAACATCACATAAAGACGTCACACCAACATTCATTTGACAGCCATGCTTTGAGCACTAATTATGTGGCAGGCACCATTCTGGAGACAAAGATGTGAGAGGCGGGGAGGCATCTTTAGGGCAAGAGGGGAAGGGATGCCAATGGAGAAATACCATTCTGTGGAAGCCCTAAGCTGGCCCCTTGCCAGGTGTCAGGGAAGTCTGCACTGAATCTTAACCAAGAGAGAATTAGCCAGGGCAGAAGGAGGGAGGCATAGCTGATGGAACAGCATGGACAAAGGCATAAGGGCCAGGTGTGTGTATGCTGTGGGAGAAAGTACAAGGCAGGAGTAAGAGGAGCAAGCCCCCTTGTTGAGTGCCTCCACCACGGCAGGTATCAGGTCCTCACAAAGGCCCTTGGAGGTGGAGTGGGGGGTTAGAGCTTGTCTGAGCTGGTGAAGGCAGGACTCATTCATATCGTGCCTGGGCCTCCTGGAGCAGCTTCCTGCCCTGACATACCCAGACACCAGAGAGCTGATAGGTACCACACTTTTTGAGAGAAGTTAGGCGCTGGATGGGATTCTGACTTGCTAAGGGTGGGCTAATGTGAACAACATACTCCATTTATATACCTTCTCCACTGCTAAAGACTTTGAAAATCAAATACTCCCCAAGCTATGGAAACCCAACCACTGCTGATTGTTAGGACTTTATTATTATAATCACCCAGCCCAATTCCAGCCACCACGGGCTGAACAATGAGCCATTGAAGCTGTATGGAGGTCTTGCCTCCCATCCATCCTCTGCTGCAGGCAGGGGCCTGGCGCCAAGACCTCCATGGGTAGGGTGGCGGCATGGCTGCACCACTGCACCCCACAGGGACTTCTGGGGGGTCTGGGCATTGGTTTTCTCACTCATCAAGTGGGAGGCCAGAAAAAAAACACATCCGAACGTTGCTTTGATCTCCTCACATTCTGTCTCCTATCTCAACCCTGGTAGCTCAGGAGCTAATTACATCTGCTTTGGGGAAATTTAAGGGTATGAAAATTCTTCAAAGATGCTAAAGGCCACACGGTGCCATTAACTGTTCTCGCCACACGTGGCCTGTATGTCTCCCTAATGAAACTATAAAAAGGAAGCTTATGGGGTGCCCTGTGCTGGGTGCTCACACACATGTGCCTGGTGCCCAGTGCCCTAGGAGCCCTGGCTGGGTCACTGGCCAGCGGTCAGGGCTGGCTCCTGACCCCCAGCTGCTACATGCCAAATCCACACGGTCCTTGTTTATGGTCCCACTTTATTCCCAAGCATTTGGTGTTATTTGATCACCATTTATGAGCCAAAAATATTCCAATTTTATTAGAAAAAGCTTAATTTCATGGAATTGCAAGGCCAGATCACTGTCCCATGTCTAGAGGCCAAGATCTCGACAGGCTTGAGGTGGGCCTGCCTTGCACGTCATTTCTGCTGTCACTGCCGGCTTTGAATTTCCTGCCTGGACCAGCCAAGCAGCTGAGGGCTCAGCTGTTTCCTGAGCTCATCCGGACTCGTCAGGGTTGAATCTTCATCCTGTAGGTGTCCAAATCCTTGTCCTGTCCTAGTGGAGGTCAGCTCCAAACATAACAAGCACACAGGAGGGGGTCCTCTTGCTGACCATTTGGGGATGTCTGCTGGACCTGGTTTAGGTTTTGGGAAACCCAAGCACCATAGCATGTTGAGACTGGCATTAGGTGAGCACAGCTCTAAGATGCTTTACTGAGACCCACAGGGCCTGTTTGGCAGCCTTTTCACTGTCCTTTTAGGCTCAGATGCTTGGCCAGGGACCAAAATGTGCAGGGTTCCTGGAGCCCTCAGTGGCAGGACCAGAAACCCGAGAGCTTGCTGGGAGCTAGGGCGGCAGATGGGGGAGGAGTGGGCACAGGGCAGAGTGGGCAGCAGGTTAGGCTTGCCCAGAGCGGGTCTGCAGAGGAGTGCACTGGGCTGTGCTGCCCCCAAGACTGTCACACCCATGTATGAAGGCCGCAGCCCCCGCCTTCCTGTGATCGAGTGCAAGTGGAACAAGAAGCAGCATCTCTTAAATTGGCCCAAAGCCCTCTCCACCCTGCTCCCTCTCCAGGGCATCACTTTTGGCGTCACTCAGGCCTGCCTCTGCCTGGTGAGGACCCCCAGCTAAGGGCATGGGCACTGACCCCTCTGCATTCACAGATGTGACTTCACTTGTTTGCATGAACTGATGTCTCTTCTAGTTCTCCTGATTATCATCAGTCTCTTGGCAGTTCTTGCCTGTTGAAGAGCCTTAAAATAACTGTCTGGCTATCGCCAAAGCCGGAACACTTGTGGCTGGACCCGCCTTAAGCATACCTAGGCAGCTCCTCCCTTCACCAGCCTGTCTGAGGGGCACCTGGCTGTTCACCTTTCCATGGTCCTACCAACTCTGACTGTGGGCAGCACAGAACTGGTGTCTGGACAGCTTTGGGGAGCCCCACACTTTGAAAAAAGCCCAGCAGAGAAGTCACTTAGTGGAGTGTCAGGCACCACCCTTGACCTTGGCGTACAGAGGACTGGGAGTGGGGGAACCTCCCCCACCTGTGTCTGGCAGTGACTGGCCCAGCAGGACCAGAGGGCACTGATGAGGAAGGAAGAGGGCAGGTAGAGGACAAGGCAGGCTTGGTCAGACTGGGCAAGGAGAAGACCTAGCCCAGAGAAGGAACACCCAGGGACCTTGGCATGGGGAGAAAGCGGAAGTGGCTACCGGAGAGGACCTAGGAAACTCAGTGGGCTGTGAGCAACTCAGAGGGGCAGGAGTGACTCTTGGTGGCTCACCTCCGAGCACCCTGGCCCAGACCCTGATGTCTTGTAGGAACCAGACACCCATGGATATGCTTCCAGTGAGTGATGAGAGCACAAGGCAGTAAGGCCATTCAAGGGGCCCCCTTGCTGGGGTGGCTCAGGTACCTGGAGCCTGAACAGGGTTTAGAGGGCTCAGCAATACGGCCTGGAAGCCATAGGTCTCTCAAGATGGCACAGCCCTCTATGAGCACACCGCTTATCAACTCAGGGCATCCCTCTTGCAGGGTCCTGGGCCACTTCCATTGCAGCAGCTCACAGCAGTTCTGCACACAGTGGTAAGCCATGGGTGAGGGGCTCAGGCCTGCTTCAGGCTGGGGAGTAGGCTGGGGCCCAGGGCACTGCCCGTGACTCTGAGCTGCTGCCTGAGGCATGTGGCTGAGGCTCTGTGGGACAAGCCACCCCAGGGTCCTCTGGGGCGAGCCCAAACCTGAGGCCACAGGCACAGATACCCCAAACCACAGGCATTGCCTGATGCTCACTTGTTTCTCACAGGGCAATTCTGCCTGCAAAGGCCCCTGGCTCAGCATGATGGTCACTTCCTCAGCCAGGCCTCCCTGGCTGCATTAAAGCATGGCTGATACATGCATGGGATGGGTACACCCCACTACCACCAAGCAAAACTGGGGGTCAGTGCAAGGGTATAGGATGCTAGGGAGGCACCAGCAGCCTGCGGAGGGTTTTGAGGGGGACTACAGCCTAGGTATCTCGGCCACCTCCTCTGAGTTGATGCCCTCTTTTGCTCCCTCTACCATCAGTCCCAGATCCCTCCTCAGGCCAGGCCAGGCCCTTCCCTTTCTCTGCCCCTTCTACCCTCAGTCCAGTCCTGGATAACTGCTTGTTACCCATCTTCTGTGTACCTGTGTCCTGAGGGACCTCTGGACCTTCAGGGACAGCATCTCGGGGGGCTTGGGGAGGAAGAGGAGTGGTGGCCAGCCAGAGGGTGACCTGCCCGGCTTCAGAGCCGAGAGTGAGGCAGTGAGGGGGTGGCTGCACCCCTGAGCGACAGACAGCACCCTCCCTCCCCCGCCACGTCATTGTGCAATCTGGAGCCACAAACAAAAGCATGCAGGACATTGCCAAGGGTAATTGTAGGTTATATAAAATAATCTGAGGAATTAAAATCATATTTTCATTGCACCATAAAAACACAAAGGCGGTGGGAAGGTGGCCCTGGGGAGCACCTGGCCTGCGGTGCTCTGGCCCCTCAGTGAGCCTGGAGCCAGGCGGCTTTGACGAGTGCAGTGAGACATGTGGGACAAACACCACTGCAGCTCAGCGCTTCTGTCCTGCTACTCACGCTCTTATTTAGACTTGAGACCCACGTGCACAGTGGGCCCTTCCCTGAGTGAAGCAGCTATTCACACACCTTGTCCCACCAGGAACTGAACTCTCTTCCCTGGGCCCCACCAGAGCAGTGGGTGCATGCGAGACATCCAGGTCACTGGGCCCCATGTCTAGCAAGGGTGTACTGATGCAGCATGTGGCCGAAAGGTGGCCCAGGTGACGGCAGTCACCGATGATAGGCCCTTTGTGGCAGGCTTTCAACTGGAATGCTCGTTGATCATGAACTGGGCCAGGCTCATGCCCATTATTTACTGGAAGGGTGTGAGCCCTCATTTCGGGGAGCCCATGGGTCTGGGGCCTCTGGGATAGGAGCTGTGGAGCCTCAGAGCCACAGAGGCGGCATCCCCCAAGCGCTGTCCTCACTGGACAGTGAGGCTGGTGGTGCCTAGTACCGAGGATGCTTTATTCTCTTCAAGGTGATGGCACAGGCCAGACACAGCACGGAGAGTGGGTGTCACAGATGCAGCAGGTGTGCTGGAGCAAGGTCCATGCTAGGGAAGGGGGAATGCAGAGAAAACTACCAGGGCTGGGGGTAGGAAGGGGATGGGCACATGCATGTAGATGCCACTCTGGGTGCCAGCAATGGGCACTCCTGACCAGTGCCCAGTGTATACTGAGGCCTCCCATACAGGTGGCATCATTTCCATCATTACAAAAAGGAACAAGAAAAAAAAAAAGCAACAAGACCATTTTAGGTTCCTCATTTTCCCCAAGGCAGGGGCCTATCCAGCTTGAGGAATCTGAAGACCCCTGACCAGAAGGGGCCCCTCCTGCTGCCTAGGCAGCCGCAGTGTTAGCTGACCTCTGCAGACGTCGCCTTTGCCTTCGAGGCAGGGGAACACCTCATCCCAGTGGAGAGGTGGCCCTCCCAGCAGGATCCAGGTAGGGGTATGCCGTCAGCCATGTAAATGGGACACGGCTGATCTCGCACTGCACTTGTCAAGAGCACCTCTCCCAGCCCAGCACTTGGCGCCTTAATTGGGCGTCTGAGAGCTCGTGCACAAGCTTCACACCAAGAATCCGAGGTTTCCGTAGGCCTATTAAAGTGCAAAGACATTCCTTTGTTTGCTGACAAGCAGGGTCCCACCCAGGGCTCCGGGGCCAGCAGACTAAGCGATGTTGTCTTAAGAAAGATACCAGATTAACCACTGCTAAAGCCCCAGTACAATGCTGCACCCTGCCCATCCCTGTCAGCGCTGTCTCTCTGTGGTGACTGACACGTGTGGTCTGTGCCGACAGGTGCTCCCTGGGCCCATCAAGCCTCAATGTGTAGGATTAGCCTGAGCACAGCCGACAAGCTGACTTAGAGGCCACTGTGGAAATGTAATGAATGTTTAGAGGACAGAAAGCCTCCAATACCCCTGCCCTCTCCTGTCGCTGGGCCATACTGCTGGCAGGATGCTCTGAAACAAAGCCAGTGGCTTCCCGCTCCTCCTGAGCACCTGCCATGAGCTCAGAGCACCTATGAGGGACATAGAGACCAGGGCAGAGAGTCCTGAGAGGCACCCCCCAGGGTCTGTGCCAGGGAGTAAGGGTCAGCGTCTTTCCAGAGATGGCTGTTGGGAGTGCGATGGTGCCACTCCAGCTCCCACTGAAGCATGACTGGAAAGCAGTTCCCAAACGGTAAAAGAAGGTGGTGGTGGAGGGTGACGAGCTGGGTGGCCAGGCCTCACCACTACCCGAACCAACCAGGGGAGGACGTGAGGAATGCTGCCGGCAGGGCACATTTCAGAAAACACTGTCTTTATTTGCACTCCAGAAACACCAGGGAGGCTCGGACGTGGGCAGCCCACAGGGTGAGTTTTTGCGCAGGTCGTCATTGTCTGGCATCTGGAGCCTGGTGGGGCTGGCCCAGGCAGGAGCGGGTGTGAGGATCAAGTGTAGGGGCTGACAGTCCCCGGGGAGCCATCCCTGCAGGACACCAAGAAGTCCATCCTGATATGACACCCCACGCCGACCACCTCAGGGGCTCTCCAGGCAGAGGCGAGGCTCGCCTGGGCTTGGCCTACCGTGTCCTGCCAAAGATGGAGGGTGGTCAGCACAAGGTGACCACACTGTGCCTGCATTGTCCTGGCCACATCTCTTGTGCCCACACATTGGGAACCTCTCATGGCAGATGAAGAGAGCCTCCTCCCCACCCGCCACTGATGCGTCATAGGGAGCACTGTGCCGTGAAAAATATTTTGAAACAATAAAAATTTATGGCACGCTCTTAACAAAACAGCTCTGTTAGGTGTGACAATCTGATAAAAATTTCCTCAGGATGCCTTTTGTTTGTCCATATCAAAGGCAGCCTTGGCTGGGGGCGCCATGGTAGAGCTGACGCCCTGAGTGCCCCAGGAGAGGCCATGGGCCCACTACCCTTGGCCACCGCTCAGCCCTCCAGGTCTGCCCTCAGAGGCTGCTGGCTGCTCCGACTGGGAAGATAAAAGGCCCTGACCACAGGCATCCCTTCAGCAGGGGTCAGGAGGGCCTCTCTAATGTCTTCCTCCTCAGAAGAAGGTTGGGATCAACAACATAGCTAGAGCTTCTGGCTAACGCCTGCCCAGCCTGGCTTTGCGAAGCTGTAACGGAACCAGCTGTGTGGTGGCAGCTGTGCTCAAGGCAGCATCTCCACCTTCTGGGCGAGAAAGAGAAGAGAGCCAGCAGTGTTCTCAGTGGAGCAAGGCAAGAGAGGGAGGCCCACTCAGCTCAGTCTGGGGCGTACTTCCATACCCAGTGTCCCTCCTGGGACAGGCCACTCTGGACAGGGTATGAGCCCAGCCTTAAAACACTTTCTATATGTAGGGAGCAGTGGCAGCCAGGCCAGGGTCTGGGGGTACCCTGGTGAGGTGGCCTCCCTTCCCAGCCCTGTTTTTTCGGCCACTGTGACTTGGGCCCAGGGCTCACCTGTCTGATGTGGCAGAGCACCTGTCTGATGTGGCCTGCCATGAACTTGTAGAACAGTTCACAGAGGTACCCCACCTGCCTCCCGTCACTGCTCCATCCTTACATGGAGCCCACTCCACACACGTACCTGGATCTGAGCCTCTGAAGGGCAGGCTGTGGGGGCAGCAGACATGCTGAGTGCCCTGGGCCTGGCAGGGATGGCGGCTTACCCTCAGCAGCCCGTCACGGTGGGGTCCAGGCCTGAGCGCTTAGAGATACGCAGCTTGGCCACCTCCTCAGCACAGGTTGGGTGGATGCCCATCGTCCGCATCACCTGTGCATAGGAGGCCCCACACCTACACGCAGGGAGAGGGAGTAATCAGGCAGTGAGTGCCTAGAGGCATGTTCATGTCACCCTGTCCCTGGGAAGGTGGCATATAGGGGAGGGCCTTGGAAGTCTTGGTCTCCTCACCTTCCCCTAGCCCTGGCTCCACCCTCTCTTCTACCAGCCAACAAGGAACACCTGTCAACACCTGCTGGCCCCATCCCATCTCCTTCTAAGAAAAGGCCTGGTGTCTGCACTGTTCAAGCAGCTCCGCCTTGAGCCCACCTCCCGCCTGCCCCTCCCTCACTTGGTCCAGCCTGGCCTCCTGCTAGTCCCAGTCCACCAGGCACAGCCCTACTTGGGCCATGGCTCCAGCTGGTCCTTCTGTGCAGCCCACTTCCTCACTCCACCTGTGCCCGCTTCTTATTACCACAGTCTGCACCTACCTAGCAGCCCTCTTTTGCTCAGCCTCAAGCATTTGTCACACATGCGCCCCCTGCAGCCATGCCCCATGCACTGTTCACTCCTTGGGGGCACAGTGCATGTGGACGCTCCACAGGGCACTACCATCATTTGCAGACAAGGCTGCAACAAGCAGCTCTTCTTACTTGTGTACCAATGTGCTGAAGTATCTATGTAGTGGGAAGATTCCCACCATGAACGACCAGTGTGTATGTGTTTCAAATGTGGACAGAAAACTCTCAAGGGCAGCTCCCGACTGTGTTTGAAACATCATTCACATCACTCCACTGAGTTACTCAAACCTTCGGTGTCTCCACTGTGCAGACACTGGAACACCGTCACTACTGGACACCCTCGTCAACTAAAAGGGCTTCTTGATTCTCAATTCCATTTTAAAATTCCAAACGAGGCATAGTAGCTTTCTATTTATTTTTCTTTTCTTTTCCTGTGAATTGCCTATTCATGTTCTCTTTCTATCGGATTTCTCCTCTAATTATTACTGTTGATTTCCAGAGCTTTTTGCATATTAAAGAAATCAGCTCTTTGCAGTTGCATTGTAAAAAAGGCTGCCACATTTTAATCTCTCCAGAAATTGTTCCAGAAGCTGAGTGTCCATCATCCTGACAAAGTATCAGCATGCCAGAGTACATGAAGATGGCTCTGTGGGAGAGCCATGGCCCTCCCTGTCCCAATAGCCCCAGACATGGGCTATGGCGCCGTGGACAGCCCGGCCTGCCAGCACTCACACACAGGTCAGTGGGCCGGATCCCAGGGGTCAACCTCAGCTCCTCCTCTTGTGCCCGGGGTGGACTGCCGATCCCCAACAGGCTCAAGTTGGACTCAAAAGAGCTGGTACCAGGCTCATGAGTTTCCTTCCAATGATCACTCTGGACTGAACAGGGTGCAGCGTGAATCCCATGATCGGGAACCACAGACACATGTTCCAAGGATGTGAATCTAGGCCTGGACTCAGCTCTGCCTGCTCCCCTCTCCTCTGAGGCTGATCTCCCCTCCCCATCCCCTCTGGGGAGAACCTGACCCCACAACCCAGTGATTGCCTTCATGTGTGTTTGAAGGGCTAGGAGGATAATGATAAGGCCAGAGGCTTCCTTCTCTGTGACAGGGGAGCCGCAATCTGAGGGCCCAGGCTGCCTGTGTGGGAGGCTGGGGTGCCCCCAGGATGTCTGGACTAGACCCTTGGCCTTCGCAGACCCTCCATCAGCCTTTCTGTGTATCATTTCTGTGCCCCTACCCTGTCCTCAGACCTCCCACCTCCACTCACTTCCAAGGCTCTCAGCCGCACCCACATGCTCCAAGCACACATGGGGATCTAGGAGGCCCATGCATCCTCTTCTATGAGTTAGGTCCTCCCTGCCCCTCATCTCTGCTTCTCTCAGCTCTCCTGCCCCTGACAGCCCCTCACCCAGCTGTCCAACCTCCTCACTGCTCTGAAAGACCCATTCCCACCTCGAGCCTCCATCAACAAAGGCTCCAGGCATCCCTGAGCCGCGTAATGCACAGCCTGTGCCCAAGACACAGGCAATGGTTGGAGCTCCAGTAGACTAACACCCACCCCAGGGGCAGTTCTCACAGCACACTCGAAGCTGAGACCTTGCTTGTAGCCACCTGGGTGCTGGGCCCTGTAAGCCAGGGTCCCACTCCTGCTCATTCTGAGCAGAAAAGACCCAAACAGTGATACCCCCCAGGGCCAGCCAGGGACACGAGGCTCTCCCTTGCTCTCCAGTTGGCCCTGGCCATAGACAAACACTCGGTGTGTCTGGCTTAACGGTGTTTGGCTGGAGAAGAAAGCTGCCTTTCGTCTGGCTGGACCTGCCCCATCTGAAGAGACACTGCTGAAAACACGGACACTACATAAAAGCAACGTCAATGCAGCGAACGTTCCACTGTAGTACTGCCAACACTGAGAGAGACACCAATCTGAGCATCACGTAACGGCCGACATTCCTCTGGACTTACTTGATCCCCAAAGCAAATCCTTGAGTAACTTCGCCAGCGTTGGGGCCGAGGAAGTGCAGGCCCAGCACCAGCTGCGGGGGTTCCCGCAGGCACACCATCTGAAAGCCACATTGTCAGCTGCCGCCTGGCTGGAGGTGGGACTCTGAGGCTGCACACAGCCCAGCCTCTGGGGCATGTGTGGTTGTGTGGGGCCCCCCAACCCCAGGCCCAGCTCTTTCTCTCCTTCTCACTTCCTGGCATGCCCCAGCCCAGGCCCATGAGGAGGACACTCACCTTTATGTAACACTGGGATGCATCCCGTTCAGCCACTGTGAACTCCAGTGGTTTATAATAGGCGTGATAAACCTGAGTTGACAAGATGCCAATTCCTAGAGTCAGCAGCTGCAGTGAATCAACCCCTGTGGGCATTTTCTAGGCCCAACATGCTGTGTGGGTATAGCGGGGCCCCAGAACCTCCCACTTGGCCCACAAGTTGTGGTCTGGGGCCAGGACATGGCTCAGCTGGCCATGGAGAGCAACCCTCTCTCCCACGCACAGGCAGCCTATGGGCTGGAGCCACACTGTCTGCAGGACAGAAACTCTCTCACCCAGTCTGAGACCCCCATGAACCACAGCAGCAGAGCGGGTACCAGGGTGGCCAAGCACCGTCCACCGAGGCTCATCACGGAGCACAAGGATCAGCAAAGGGCATGGGCACCTCCCTGAAGCACAGACCGGGTGGATGCTGCAGAGTGGACAGGGCAGCCTTAGCAGTGGCGGGGTGGGAGTGGGTTAGCAGGCGGCCATCTGGCCTCCCCTCAGGCACCCTGGCCCTTGCTGGGCCCTCGCTTGAGCAGAGAAGAGGGGGCAGGCATGGGGCAGCCCATAGCCCACACCGGAGCTGTTGGACAAAGGCTTTCAGCACCCAAGAAGGGCTCGACAGCACGTTCGGGGCTGAGGCTGAGTAAAAAATGAGCAGGGGCCTCACATGTGCTACACAGCCATTATTAATTAATGGCGCTTCAGAGAATATTGTTCTAACTAAGACAGAATTGAAAAGAAAACAAACAAAGAGTATGTGGCCATTCAACATTGTGAAACATAAAACAACATTATAAAATGCCATGAACATATGTCCCAGTGTACTTGTGATGAATCAAACAAAAATAGCAAATGAAGTGCTGGGGGGAAGGCCGGCCTGTCAGGCCTGGCCTGTTGATGGAGGGGACCAGGGCATTGGGGCAAGGGGCAGGCCCTGAAGTCCAGTGACTCATTCCCAAAGGACACTAGGCCCTTCTGTGGCGGCCACGTAGAGTCTGGTTTCTAACCAGTATGTCTGCAAGCCGCTGCAGCAGCAAGAGGAAGCCACGCTGAAGGTTTCCAGCATCCAAAGCCTCCTTGCATCCTGCTAGGGCGCCTAGGGCATCTTTGTGGCCACCCCCAGGCCACAGCCAGCCTGCTGGAGCAGACCCCAAAACAGCCTTGTCTGATGGAAATCCCCTGTCTCCAGAGT
>NW_024344436.1:5037241-5130196 GCF_902729225.1 Pteropus medius | reverse complement strand
CTTTCAGAAACTCCCAAATGCTGTCTGATACGGGGCCTCTGTGGTGAAACAGCAGCACCCAGGGCCCTTGGTGGGTCTGCTGGTTCTCTCTTTGCTCCCTCTGTCCTGCTCTGGGAGACATTTGTGGTGATGACCCCCTTCCCTGGCAGAGAGGTGAGCTACTAATGAGACCACCATAGTTCCCACGCTCACTTGCAGTGCTCTCTCCGAACCCTTTCTTCTTGTTGGTGACCTTGGAGAGCTGCCCCCACAACAAAGCTCAAAAAGAGATCCTGTTACTGTTCAACTGTTCACATTAACTGGGATTCAGGCGAAAACAGGCCCTGGAAGCATTCTGTGTGCTCCTGACATGCAGCTCGACTTGCACATCACAGCCCATTACAAATCCCAAATCAGAACGCGGCTCTGCTGGGAGCCCCTGCGTATGTCCTGTTGGGGAGGGGGCAGGTGGGGCACAGTCCCCAGTGTTCCTGCACGCGCTGGCCTGGGACAGGCTGCCAATCACCTCTACAGCAGCAGGAAATGCAGATGTTGTTTGACATTCCAGAAATGAATGGAGATCCACAGAGATAACTCGGGAAAGCAGGCTGTGCATTCCACCAAGCCTGGCTGGGTGCGGAAACCTCCAGGCGCACACGTACAATATCACACTAAACAATGGCCACCCGAGGACCACTGGGGCGTTAATTCTGTTCAGAATGACCTTTCCAAGTTAGCAGATTTAATGTTTGAGTAACTAATGCCTCTGCATGTACCATATGTTTCTGGCAACATGGTCTGAAATATTATGGTTTCTGCTGTGTTGGCACGAAACTGGGGAGCTTTTGGGGTGTGGCCCACCACACACAGGAGCACGTGTCTCCCCAGACCTGGAAAGGCTTCTCCTGCAGTTGATGGAACTCCGACTCACGCAGCTTCCCAGGTGCACAGAGAGCACATCTTTGATGTGAACGGCACTCTCTCCCAAAACCACGGTGCTATCTTAGGGCTCAGCTCACAGGATGAACACAAAAGGCCACTACCAGAGAATGCCATGTCCAGGCCACCAGAGAGCACGCTGAGCAACTAACTGTGCTTCCAGGATATGGCAGACTAGATCCATGGGACAGTCCAGGACATGTAAAGCCACTCACTTCTGTCTACAGCAACAGGCCAATTAGATGGTCAAAGATGACCCAGCAGGACAACTGGCCAGTGCTCTGTCCACATGCTCCAGCCAAGCTGTCCCTGCAGTTTCACCTCTGCTTGGTGACACACAGACCCTTTCATGAGCCTGGGTTCCCAGGGGGCCTGAGAGCCTCAAGCAGCAGCCACTTGGTTCAGTTCTGAGCATTGGCCATGGCTGATGGGTGGTCCCTCTGGTACACTGGGGACACCAGGGACCACGTTGCCCCAGCAGGAGGAGTCTGCGTGGGGCCAAGTATCTGGCAGGGCAGATCCACACCAGATATGCAGCTGGCCCTTCAGGAACAAAGGGTAGGCCCACCCTTGCATGCATCCCTACCCTGGCCTGTCTCCATGTGTCCAAGCTCTCCTGAAGCCCCCAAACATCATGACTACAGCAGAGGCTGGAAGGTGACGCTGAGGGAAGGATGGTCCCACAGCATCTGTGACAACTGACACCTGTGGCCCCTTTGGCTCCAGGATGACCCACCTAGAGATCCTCTCACCTTAGATACCGGCCCCTCTACCTTCAGGCTTTTCTCAACATGGGTTCTGGGGTGCATGTGGGCACGAACATCCTTGCCAAGCCCCCACATGCCCTTTCTAGCTCTGGGGCTCCTCACCGTTCCAACCTGCCCCCTCAGGTCTCTCCAGACTCCTGGCATTAAGCATCTTTGGAATCTGAAGTAGTTTACTTACTTATCTGTCATTTGTGATCCCTACCAGAATGTCACCTCTATGACTTTTGTCACCTGGGACTTTTGTCTGTTCCTGTAGCGGCCCCAGAACCCAGAAAAGTGCCTGGTGCCACAACAGTGGGCACTCAGTCAGTACATGATGAATGAATGTAAACTAACAGATCGTGGTTTATTTAACAGCATCCCACCCAAATTTGCCTCAGCCTGAAACCTGAGAATGTGACCTTATTTGGATATAACGGTCTTTGCAGATCTAATCAAGGTAAGGATGGAGATTAGGTCATCCTGGAGTAGGGTGGGCCCTAACTCCAATGAGAGGGTCCTGGTAAGAGACAAACAAGGACACCTAGACACCTGAAGGAGATGGCCACATGAAGACGTGGCAGAGATTGCAGTGCTGCAGCACCACGCCTGGACTGTCTGGGGCCATCAGAAGCTAGAAAAGGAAAGGAACGTTCCTTTCCCTAGAGGCTTCGGAGGGAGCACAGCCCTGCCGACACCTAGCCTGAGGTGGTTTGCGACAGCAGCCCCGCAAAACTAACATATCGTCAATTACGTTGGCAGCTCTCATACCTAAGAGGCCTGTTGGGGTCTGGAGGGCCTGGTGCCCCTCCCAGTGCCCTCTGACCAGGGACCCTCCTGATCCACCTTCCTCAGGGCGCGCAGATGCAGAATAGGCCAGCTGCTCCTGAGGTTTTGGGGGCACAGGAGACCCACAACTGACCAGTGGCAGGTCTTGCTGGGGGCCCGTGAAGAAGGAAGGGGTGCTGTCTATATGCTCCCTAGAAGGGAGACAGGGCTTCACAGGGTGGTGAGTGCCACGCTTTCCAGGGGAGGGAACAGGCAGGCTCTGAGTGGGACTGGGACAGCCCAGGGAAAGTCTTGACCCGCCCACAGATCAGAGGGTAGACTCAAGTGAGGATGTCAAGCCTGGTGTTGTGGGGCCAGCATGGCCCCAAGGTTGTGCCCAGCAGCAGCATTTCTAGAGCTGTGCATCTCCAGCCCACCTGAGGGAAGGTCGAGCCCCACACTGCAGTGTGTGTGAAAAGAACCGTCCCTGAGGCTCACACAGAGAAGATTCATGACAGGAATTTGTGAAGGGTGCTCTCAGCCATTTTTGAGCCTTCCCACCTGCCCTCTACAGAAAGGAAGAGCATTAGAGAGAGCAGAGGCAGATGTCCAATTCTTGCCAGAACTCAAATCTAATACCACCTGGGGCCTGGCCCAGAGCCTCTGTGAGCCATGCGTGTCCCTGAAACTCAGCTGGGGTGGTGGCCGGGGTGGGTGGCTGTACCTCCGCTGCATCTCCGATGGCATAAATATGGGGGACGGAGGTGGCTTCCCGGGCATCAACCAGGATCTTCTGACTGTCGGGGTTGGTGTTTACTCCAACCTTCTCCAAATTCAGACCTCTGGTTTCTGGAACCCGACCTGAAAAAAATAGAGCAAAGTTGGAAGGTTTTCTTTAGCAGTTTTGATCAAGATCTCGTGGTTTATTTAAAACACTTCTCAGAATGTCCGCTTAGAATTGGTGAAACATCAAACACAAACATTATCAAGGGGCTCCTGGCCTCTTTAGGCCTCAAACACATACATGTGCACACGCACGCACACACACACGTATACAAACACACACACACACACCTCTCTACATTCACATGAAGAATCAGTGAAAGGATGAAACAGGACTAGTAGAAATAATGAGCTACAGAAAGGAAGGAAATGGGGGAGGGGACAGAGATGGAAACAGGACTCTAAATACATCCTGTGATACAATTTTCTTTTCTTAATCATATACATAATTTCTACATTCAAAAAATAAAAATTCAATCAAAAGTGGAAAAAATGCCTATGTCCTGTGAACAACTTGAAACAAAGGGGTCTGTTTATGAAGCTGGTAACAGAGCAATAGAAAGATAATTTATCCAAAAGCCTGCAGGAAGCCACGTTTTAATCGAACATCCTCAGAAGGTCATGCCCTAACAATAAATAAAGCTGCAAACACACCTTACATGTCATTCAAAGAAGACAGTTAAAACCCTATAATGTTAAATTTGAATTGGAAATTCATGATTTCTCTTTTTTATAAATACAAAGTTCCTGACTCTGACCACAGAAAGGTCTAGAAGCAGTGATGACCTAAGAGCAATGTGCGTCCAGCCTGTGATCTCTGCAAAGCCAGCACAGGCACCAAGCAAGTGGGGGGCTAGAAGCCAGGCCTTGTGGCAGCTCCATGCTACAAGTCCTCAGCTCCCCATCTCCCATGTGCCTGTGGTGTTGCCCAGGAGACAGCCCCAGCTTTCAGACCCCCCCAAAGCTGAGAGAGGACCTGGGCCAAGGTGTAGTCAGCTCAGTTAAATCTGCTCTTGGGTGCAAAGGCCAACAGGAACGAGGGAACACAGTCCCCAGGGGTATAAGCACAGCTGCCTCCCTGCTGGGCTCCATATGCTTACAGCCTTGTCACAGCTGAGATGCCAGCAGAGTTCCTTTCCTCTGTAATTCAGAAGATGTGGCCTTGCTGAGCTAAGGGGTGGCAAAGGCAGCTCTTCCTGCCCGACCCTAGGAAGGCAGTGGGCAGCCCCTCAAGGACTCCAGAGGCTCAGAGTGATCCCTTGACGGCAAAGATGAATGTTTTCAAAGGCTTAGTTCCCACAGCTCGTGGCGGCTCAGACACACAAAAGGTCGGATAGCGGGTGGTGCCAATCCGAACATCTGGAAGACCAAGCCCCGTGAAAGGGAAACCTCGTCTCCAGCTGCTCTCCTGGAGTGGGAAGTCAAAACAGAGACTCGGCTAAGCCGTGCTTCTCAAGTTCATGGGGAGCTGGCTCCAGCCTCTTTACTCTGCTTGGCCACAGGAATCAGGTGCCAGGCAGGCTGGCAACCATTGCTGATCAGACCAGACATGGGTGACCCAAGGCTCCGAGGTCCGTGCCTTCTGACAGTATCAATGTCAGCACTGGAGTTGTATGAATGGAGACCTGAGAAGGTGCAGAATGGGACATGCCACCCTGGCCACTGTCCTTCCCTGGATGAGGTGGCCTGGGGTCCTGGGCCTGATTCCTGGAAGCCCATGGGAAGGGACTGGAACATACTATGCCTCAGCAAGAAAGGAGCTGGGCCCCATGGGCAGGACTAGAAAAGGTCTGCTAGGTGCGCCAAGGGTCCCTACAGGCAGGAGGTTCATAGTTCTGCCCTCTAGTTCCTCCCTAGGCCCCCAGTTTTGAGGAGCATTGCATATAGCAGCTCACCAGGTCCACTTGCTAAGCACTCTGGGCTGGGGCTGGAGTGTCCAAGGGCAAAACCAGTGGTTCAAGACCAACCTGTTCTGATGCGGACCATGTTATACTTGACCTCTCCTCTGTACTCCCACCTGGCCAGTCACAGGGGGCTAAGAGCATTTCCTCATGCACCTTGTGTTAACCATGGTAACTACACACCTTGCAGATGCCAGCCAAATTAGATCCTGAGGAAAATAAAGCAGTTCCCCCTTATCCAAGACCCCCAGTGGGTGCCTGAAACTGTGGATAGTACCGAATCCTATATATAGTAGATTTTTCCTATACATACATACCTTTTTACTTAAAGGAAATAAACACTTTATAGCTTCTTTTTGACATATCCGAATTGTCAGCATTTCTACTCTTGTGCTTCGCGGTTGCTATTAAGTAAAATAAGGGTTATTTGAACATAAGCACTGCAATACCACAAGAGTTGATCCGATAACCAAGACGGCTACTAAGTAACTAATGGGTGGGAAGCATATACCGCGTGGAGATGCTGGACAAAGGGATGACTCATATCCTGGGCAGGTTGAAGCAGGACTGTGCGAGATTTCATCATACTACTCAGAATGGCACGCAATTTAAAACTTATGCATTATTTCTGGAATTTCTCAATTAATATTTTTGGACCACAGTTGACCACGGGTAACTGAAACAGTGGAAAGTAAAGGAGGGATTACTATAAGGGTAAATTTAAAAGTAATAGGAGATAATGACAAATGCATGAATTAGGTGACTTCCATAGTCCATTCTGAAGCCAGAATCTTTTAGGACATGCTATGTACATAAACTTGGAACGTACATGAGAACTTGTAAGTCAGGCCACCGATTTCAATAAAATGGATGGCTGGCTGGAAGTGGGTGAGTAGAGGGGTTAAACAGTGTAGCAAAGAAGATGCCTGCATGCTTCTAGAATGAACAGTGAAGGGAGAAGGATGCCACACCAGGCAGTCAAAGACAGCCCAAAGGGGAGCTATAGCGCATCAGGGTTTGGAACTGTGCCAGCAGGGCATGTGCCGGGTGAGGTCTGGGGTGGACGGGGAGGCCCCAGCTCCCAGGCACCCCATACTGTGGGGCCATACCCCAAAGCTTTGGCAGGCTCCTCCAGCCCCACAGGGCCACAGCCAGGACTCTGGGCCCTGAGCTCCCACCATGGGCCTCACTGAGCAAACCACCTAGGTGGTGGTCATACAGGAGGGACATGCCCCATGACCCTCCTGAGTTCTGTTCCCTCACACTCAGAGCAGGGTCACGCCTCCCCACGGGTAACAGGGCTCAGTCAGATAGTGCGGGCCCCCACTCAGCTCAAGCCTGGAGCCCCAGAGGACAGCGAGGAAGAATGGGTGCCACGGTGGAACCCAGTGGCCTTTCACACAGGCAGGGCAGCTCTGCCACACGGATGATACTCAGCCCAGGCCCAGGCCAACATAAATGGCACGAAGCAAGATGCAAGCAAGCGTACAAAGTTATCTCCTTGACCATTTTCCTCTTATGCAAAAATAAAGGTAACACTCCTCAGGCGATTTGGGGGAAGAGGGGAGCCCCCCCCGCATCACCCTACAGGTCACACTCAGCACTTCCTCGCCCTAGCACAGCAGGCTGCCCACTCCATTCCCCGAGGAATCTCTCTCGCTTCAGCTCTTGGCACCCTGCTTGAGCCCACCAAATGCCATTGAAAGACATGGGACTTCCGGAGGCTCCCATGTCTCTGCTCCCTTGGACACCACACAGAAGGAAATGAAAGTTTGCCCAGTTGTCAGTTTAGTTCCTTGTGGTAGGTCCTCAGAGAAGGATCACTGGCCAGGTGGGGCTTCCTCAGTACCCCCATGGCTCCTTCTTAGGCTCTGCTCCTCTGCTCCGAGGATGGGGAGGATACTTGGTGCTCTCTCAGTGCTGGTCTTTGATTACTAGTAAAATTAAGTATTTTTGGCCACGTGCTGGTTAACTGTATTTCCTCGTTGTCAGTTCCTGCATTTTCTCATTCACTTATAGATATTTTCATGACTTTCTTGCGTTGTAAGAGCTTTTTTATGGAATACATACATGACACTCTGCCATTGTTACCGCAGGAGGACGTTAAAATCCAGATATATACATTCTCACTTCCTCCTGAGGTGATATCTCCACAAATATGTGAATGAGATCACACACCTCTGTCCTTGGAGCGGCCTCCCTCACCAGGCCCAGCCTTGTCTGCTGGCCAGAGTCTCTCTGGGGGACCATGTGACCCCTGGTGTCTCTGAGGTGAAACAGTCTCTCTTCCCCAGCGCCCACCACCCAGGACACCCAGGGACCTGAAGTGGTGGCAGAATTAGCATTCAGCCCAATTGCTCTCAGCACAGCTGGACCAGGCTAGCCCTCCTTTGACGGCACCGGGAGTCCCACCAGATGCTGCTCCTCACTGGCCACCATGCTCACCCAGCCAGCCAGAAAAAGCTGAAGATTAAAACTCCCCAGATGATGGCTAATGGTCACTGCTACCTGCTCTGCTGGACACAGGGACGCAGACAACCAGGCCCATGCAGTTTCACGTGCCTCTTTCATCTGTTCTGGGAAGACAGGCATTCCCTCCAATTTCACGCCTGCCTGGAGCACATGTTCTGATGAGTGAAGGGCAATCCGTGTAACGAGGTAAGATTTAAGTGCCAGGAGGAGTATGACAGGGTGAATGAGGGGCTGTAATCAGACAGACGCAATGAGGATATAAAGGCAGCAGCTGGAAGCTCAGTGCTGGGAGGTCGGGGGTCTGGGAGGCTGGCCGGGCTGCGTGGGCGAGGGCCCAGCAGCAGTTTCACAAACAGGTTCGGAGAGGGCCAGCCCTGGGAGACCCTCCTGAGGGGCCCCTCCCACCAAACTAGACCTGTGCAGCACCTTGGACCAGGCTGAAAAGGCAACTCACACCTTCAGAACCTCCAGTCAGATTCTCGGACGCCTACTTTTCAAAAGTGTATTATATGTCTCTTGTCATCTTTGAGACTTAAAGGAAAATGATAATAACAGCAAAGGGCTTCTTTTACTTTCTCAAACAGCCCCTTCTCAGTGAGGCGCAGGCCCCGTCCATAGCTGCAAGGTCCCTGGAGACAGGGGAGAGCACCTATCTTACTGGCCTCAATGTAAAGTCCCAGGCAGGGCTGAATGAATGAGTGAGCCCCTGGACCTTAGCATGACCTGAGGTGGGCTGCTCTCTGTAACCACCAGCACCCACCAGTGGCCCCCAGACCATCCTGAGGGAGTCTCTTAGGAGGGCTCTTTGGACAACTGGGGCAAACTTAAGCCTTGGGGAACTCATGGACTTTTCTATTCAAGCTTGTGTGCAAGCACTGACATCATATAAAATAAGCCACACTTACCCCTAAAACCCTTGGACTTGATAGTATAACCTCCAGCTCAGGCCCAGCTACAGCCTTGTCCATAGGAGCCCCCAGGAAGTAACATGCTCCATGGTGGCAATTATCGTTTTAACCGCTATAGATATAATTTCCCCCACTGGATGGCTACTCCAAGTGGCACTTGCAGAATTTAGATGGCACACTTAATATATACATATACACATTTATCTCTAAAAGAGCTGTCACTAAGGGTCATTTTTTCCCTTTTTTCCTAATTGGTTTCCACTAAGTTCTAACTATAAATCCTGAATTCGACTTGGCAAAAAATACCCCACCTGATGCTCGTGAGCACTGAGGCAGGCCAGCTGGGTCTGATGGCTATGGGAGGGGTGGAAGGTGCGGGGGGCAAGGTGACCCTGGACACAGGAAGGAGCTGGCTTGAAGGCCCGGCACAGCTCTCTATCCCTGACTGTATTGGGTATCCCAAGCAGAAGGCACGAGGCCAGTCTGGGAGCACAGGGCACTGTTTTCCCGCTGCCCTCTCGTGGCTTCTGTGATGGATTACCACCTCTGCAAGCCAGGACTGAGGGCAACGAAGGTCACTGAGCCAATCGTGCTGCTTCAGGAGCAACGGCGCACTGCCTGGGAGCCATACAGTGTGGTGGGGAAGGCCGTGGCCACTTCCCTGAGCCTGTGGGAGGTGCCTACCGGCACGAGTTCCATAAATGTCTTCTTCCCTCCAAAAATAAACCACATACACAAGCAGATTTGGCTCTTTTGCTATCAGTAATTACAAACTCTCCATCTGCACTAAAATAAAAAGGCATTAGACTATCAGCAGCAGAGCAGGGCCTTCTTCAAGGCCGGCTGCTACACCTTGAGAGCAGGGAAGAGGTGGGCACTGGGTGAGTTGAGGTGTCTGTCACAAAGTAGTCTTCTGTATGTGACCTGTCACAGCCAGGCCACTGCAGAGTCCACATCAGGAAGAATACAGCCACACATGCTTTCCTATAGCCATAGCCCAAGATGTGGTCTCAGAGAACAGGCTTGGTGGCCTTGGACTTGGACTTCTCCCAACCAGGTCAGCCTACCAGCTCCTCCTCAAAACCCATGGCCTTTGGGTAGATCTGGAACCTTGGACTGCCTCTTCCTTCTTGCTGGACTCAGAGCAATTCCTCCCACGAATCCCCAGCCTCAGGGGCTTGGTTCTGTTTTGCTTCCTGCCCCCCTCTCCTGCTGCCTGGCTCCGGTGGGGAAAATTCCTCAGGGACTTGTGTGGGCCGTGTCTGTGGTATAGGAGAGTCATCAGATGAACACAGTTGATCGAGGACAGCTACCATGTACACCATAGCACATAGTCCCTGGGGCAGAGAAAGAGGAGCCCCGGGCTGCAGCCCGTACCGGGCAGATGTGTCCCCCTCTCTGGGCATGGTGGGCCCCCACCATGGGCTCCGCAGAGACTATCTGTGTCCCTGGCTGTATTCCATCCACACATGCTGTGTAGGTGGGCTGCACTCAGAGTGGCTCATGGTGGGGGCCTCGGTATGACAGTTGGATGGAAGCTGGAAAGCCAGGGCCCGCTGCCTCCTTTACACCATCTTAGAGGCTCAGAAGTGACCTAACCTTGGTGGTACACACAGGGGGACTATAACAGCTCTTCTGCTGAGATTAAAGCCTGGGAAAAGGAAATGGCT
Source organism: Pteropus medius (assembly GCF_902729225.1). Classification (NCBI taxonomy): domain Eukaryota; kingdom Metazoa; phylum Chordata; class Mammalia; order Chiroptera; family Pteropodidae; genus Pteropus; species Pteropus medius. Next base: position 5,120,030 of record NW_024344436.1, on the reverse strand, counting down.
ACACCAGCTGATTACCCAAGGTCTCACTCAGCAGACGAAGGGGGCTCCCGAGGCAGTTATGGAACAGTCCTCCCAGCACTACAGACACTGCGAACATGGCAATCTGAGCTCTTCCAACAGTGGGCAGGACTCCCATGGGCCCAGGATGGATGTGCCAGAGCCTCTGTCCTTCCCTTGAGTGAGAGACAGAGAACTTTCCCAAGAAGCTGGAGATGCTGAGGGCAAGCGGACAGTTTCAGCTCCTGGTTTTCCAGGCTGCAATCCAGATGACCTCCTTCAGTGCTTTAAAACAAAATCTAAGCTAAATTCAACCTCCAGCCAAGAAGCGTTTCGGCTCAAAGGTGTCCACTCCATGACGCCTGTCTTGCTCCCGCTCCCCCAGACAGCCAGGGATTCAGGCCACAACTGGTTAACTGTGCAGGGTGAATTCGAGCCCGCGGCAGCGCAGGCTGACTGTCTTCACTCAGCACTGTAATCGGCACATCTGCAGACAGGAAATCCTCCTCGCTGCGAGTTCCCAGTCTATTATCTGAGACACCTGGTGTGGGTGGGTGATTCAGAGACAAACAATGAGTGGGCCCCCTGCACAGCAATTAACTGCTTTAACTGCTAATGTGTTTAATCCACCACATGGAGATCAAGGCTGCACCAAGGAACAGGCTCGGGAGTCCTCCTGGGTTTCTAGACTGCAGGGCTGACTTCGCCATCCCTATGTCCAGGGTCCTCTCCGGCTGTGGCCCAGGCATTAGGTACATGAGCAGCTGGTCCAGGCAGGAGCTTAGCCTCATGGGAGAGTTTTGCAGCCTTCAGCATATGTCCATGGAGCATGAGGGGTATCCTTCCCTCTTGTGTTTAATTCATGTCAAGGCTCAGCTCACTCTGGGGCAGGACGTCCAGTCCAAGAGCTCTCTGTTGCACCAGCCGTGTGGCCCCCAGGGCATTTTATTTTAAAGTCCTGGATTGGACCATCCTTTATTGCAAGTAGAAATAATGCTTGGTTAAAGGCTTATGGGGTAAATCAGCAGAAAACATTCCCAGTTGTTAAACTGGGAAGTAGCTCCTGATGTTTACAAAACCTGGCCCAGGAGCATGCAGCAAAGTCAGCACAAGCCCGTACAGCCCCAGAGGCGTGCCAGAAACCGCCGCCACCGCAGCGCCGCCTCGGGAAGCAAGGTCAAAGGCCAAGGACTATGAAAAGCTTCCACCCCCAGCATCAATCATGCCAGGCAGACTGTCTGGGGATGCTCTTTTTGAAAATACAAAAAATAAAATGGACACCCAGTAGGGGAGGGAAGGCATGCATGCCCAGGGTGTTGCTTGTTGCCTACCAGGCCTTGTCTGGAAGTTGAGCAGAGCCTCTCGCCATGCTGCTGCGATCAGCATGGTCTCAGCAGATAGCTCTGGGTGCAGGTCAAGACCAGGGACATGTATGCTTGGGGGCGCACAGAAAAACATCAGGGGGTGAAGGGGGAAGGCTGGGATGCAGATGGGAGGGGAAGAACATGCCAGCTCCCTATTTAGAATGGAGTTTAAGATATCAAACGTCAATTTACATTTCTGGGTCTGAATAGTTATACATTCGTTCAGTATTCATCAGAATAAACCCACTTAAAATTTACTTTTACAATTTGATCAAGAATATTTCCTCTGGTGATTTATTGAATTGGTCAAGAGGCACTAAATTCACTCCAGGGCATTTCAGATCTTTCCCTTGTTCCTCAAACTTGCTCATGTTGACTGGTCAAAAGTGAAGAGCTCCGACTCCTCCAGAGTTTAGTTTACCTTCTGATTTCCAATCATTCTGAGCAACTCAGGAAAAAATGGATCCCCAGAAGTACATTGCACTGTGATGCAGCCCTGCTCCTCCTAAAAGCCCCACCTCAGGGGGCCCTGGGACCTGGAGACCAGGTCTTGACAAACACTAATAGGACAGCTCCCCTGAGTGCCAGCCCCCTGAGTGCTCAGTAACCATGTACTTCATTGTCGTGGAGCCTGATAACAATTCTGTTAGCCACATGGATTCTAAGGCCAGGCTCACAGAACAGGGATAACCGAACAGGCTCAGAACAGACAGAACCCTTCAAATTGGAAATATCAAGAATAAGAAAGACTCTGCTCCTATTTTTAACATACAAATTGATGGGTGTTTAGGAAAACGACACTTTAACCCCAGAAGCCACAGGTATCAAGGCGGCGGGATGTCTCAGAAGGTATGCCATGCTTGTACTCCACGTGCTCTTACTAACAAGACCCGTCATCACCTTCTGTGGAAGGAGCCCGCTCACAGCTCTGATGCGCCCCAGCTGCAAGCTGTCTCCTGGTGGCACGGTTTCTGGGCTACCTGCTCTCCCCATCCAGCTCCAGGCTAGAGTGCCTTTCCTCAAAGTCCATTTCCCTGACTCAGACTGGCCCGAGCCTGCTGAAGGGTCTCCCCTCTCCTTCCTGCATCGACATTCTTTGCCCTTCTCCTCAGCGGGGCAGCCTAGGGGTGTAGAGAAGGCCCAGACTGGGAGGGAATGTGTCCCAGAAGGTTAGCAATGGGCTAGTTCTGCACAGCCACATCTGCCCAGCCTTTGCCCAAACTAAAAGCTACCCCTGGGCCTCTCAGAGAACAAAAGGATGAGAACACAACCCATGCCTGGCTGGGAAAGGCCCAAGGCCTCTGGCCCATCGCTAGATGCTGTCTTTGGATCTGCAAAGTGTGACTTAGAAAGGCCAGTAAAATACCCTCTCCTAGCACGTGATGATCTGCAGAGCTCAAAGCAACCACTGGCAAGTATCTAAAGCAATCCCACAAGTCTTTACGACAGTCCACGAGGTGAGCTCTGTCACAGCTGACCCACCTGAAAGCCAGCAGGGTAAGAGGAGGCAGAGGGAAGGGGAAGCGGCCACTAGCCTCAGGGTCAGGCTCGCACACACACTCACAGGCACATATGGCTCATGTACCCTTACCTATGGCCCACAGGACGGTGTCGAAGGTGCCCATGTCCTCCCTGCCAGACTTGAGGTCCTCCCAAGTGACCTGAAGCTGGCCATCCGGGAGCTTCCTCACTCTCAAGGGGGTGCAGCTCCTCAGGAACTGGGTGCCCTGAGAAGCCATGTACTCTGTGACCAAGGATGACATTTGCTGCAAAGCACAAGAGGACACACTGTGAGAGGACCAGGTGGCAGTGAGAATGTCACTACTGATGACTGAGAAGAGAGGCCCTGGTTAAGCACGGTCTCTGAAGGATAGGGTTCAGTGCCCCCATTCCTTCTGCTATGTGGCCCCAAGCAGGCCATACCCACCTCTGGGTCCCCTTACTCTCTGCAGAGCAGAGGGCTGAGCTGGGAGAGCATATGGTGCCCCTTCTCCCACCTGACCCCCAGCTCCAAATCCAAGGACCCTGGGCCTTAGGTTAGGATGCACTTGACCTTTGCACTCTTCTTTAGATGCTAATTAACTGTCTTAGCTGAAACCAATAACAGAGAAGCATCCCCTTAGGCAAATATGCCACTGGGGAGCTGGGACAGTATAGGTAAGCACATCTACTCCCTGCCAAGAAACTCAGGGGTTAGTGGACATGGCTTGGGGGCTGTGGTATCTGCAGAGAAGGTCTCCCTCATAGCCCAGGAGGTTCTGTAGACTGGGAGCCCATTTGCCCAAGCCACTGTGGGGCCTTGTCACAGAGACCTATCCCACCACAGCTTTTTTTTTTCCCCAGGAGAAAATAAAAGTCACTGTTTAAATTCTCTGACACCTTCTCAGAAGAGCCAGCTCACTTAAGAACTGGCACACCATGAGAAGCCCTGTCTGTCTAAGATTGTCACCCTGGTTGCAGGAACAGGTAGGTAGGCTATCCCTCCTGCATCCCTCTGGACTCCTGATGGGCCTGGATGTCTCTTTTACAGTCCCAGGGAGAACTGCTGGATTCTCTTGAGCCACAGGGCTGGTCCACAACCCTTCGGCCTGCTACGGGGGCTACAAGTCCTTCTTAATGAAGCACAGCCTCAGTCACCTGACCTTGCCACTATGTCTCTCTCAGAGCACAGGTGAGACTGCTCGTTTTCCTCCTGACTCTCTCCCCTGAGTGACCCCATGGACTCCAAAAGGCAACAACATCTAAACTACCTAGGCACTAGATTGCCCTCCCCTCCCCCTGCTACTGATACCTCTCGGGCACTTCTCCCACCACGTGGCCTTCAGCTCCCGCTGCCGACCTGGCCCTTCAGTCCAGCCTTGCTCACTCCAGCCCCTCAGCAGACCCAGATCTGCCTTCTTCTGCCTCCTCCATAGGCCCCTCTCTGGGAACTGCACTTCTTCCCATTGTCTCCAGCTCCTGCTTCAGCTCAGCGCCAAGGTCAGCAGCCCTCATCCCTGCAGCCCACTCTGCCTCTCAGACTTCATCTATGCTGCATCTGGCCACAAGGCCTCCTCATGGCTCCTGTCTGCTGCCTGGAACATTCTCCTTGAAGCCTGGGGCTCAAAGACCTGGATGCTGTGTCCCCTCGGCAGGCACTCGGTGCCTCTGTGCTGAGTGAAGTGACAGGTGAGTGTGACAGCCAAATAGCAAATGGCACATGGTAACATCTTTTCAGTCTGTGGCAGGTGGTTGGCATTTCAATCAGGGGCTGCTGTCTCCTGAGGTAGCCATCCAAGGCATCGCCAGTCTGCCACCTGCTCCCCTACCTGGTGCTGCCCCTGGTGAAGTGGCACACCCCCTCAGACCCTGGGGGACTCAGCAAGAGAGACAGGACAGTGCTTCTGGCAACATATACCTTCCGCTTGCTGATGGAATGAATGCGGTCCATGAGGCTGGCTCAGTGTGCTCAGAGCTGCCGCATGCTCTATGTGCCAACCCTTGCTTCCACACTCTGGCATGTTTTATATTTCACAAACACCATCATTCCACTCAAAGGCCAGTTTCTAAAGACTGAGACGTCGCTCCCTGCCCACGCCTGCACCTGCCTGAGCCAGGGTAGGAGCTAAGGGAACGTGCAGCTCCCTGGAAATAGCAAAGCCATAGGGTGGGAGCTGGGCCCATGGGCGTTACCTGGTCAAAGCCCCGCAGAGGGATGCTGCGCATCATGACGGTGGTGTCCAGTCTTAGCCCAGTGAGGAAGCCAGCACACTCCAGGGCCACATCTGCCAGAGACAGGCTAAGGAACGCTAACTAGCTGATCGTGACGTGGGGAGCCAGGCAGCAAAGCCCCTAGGGACCTATGCCAGCAGCCCACTTCCCACAAGTCCCCAGATAGTTCAAAGGAGGCTCTCAACACCAGCTGCAGAGATGCGGCTCCCCCATCCCCATCTCTCGAATTCTCAAATGCATGTCCAGGGTGAGATGGGGGGGCTCCTTCCAGCACCCATGGATTGATCAGGCGGCTTCTGCCTCCATGGGGCATCTGTCCAGACTCCCTGGAGTTTAATCTTAGCGCCCGGGGTTAGGCCTACTCTGTGGGGTCTGAATGGTGACAGAAAGAAAACGCCCCTTCCGTGAAAGACACAAGACAGCCGCTTCTGGCCTGTGTTCCCATCTAGCGGACCCAGCACTTTCATCTTCCCTCAGATGTGCCCCCTCCTGATTCCAGATCCTCTTGTGGCTCCTTTTCTGACCTTTCCTAGTTCTACTGCTCCCTGTAAAGGAATAGGCCTGAGTGGGGCTGCTCTCAAGGGAGGATCACCTGCCTCACGGCTGTGTCCAGCTGCCCTGCTGACTCGGCTGCTTCAGTGTGTGGCTCAAGAAAAGCCTCCAGGAAGCCCTAGCCTCAAAGGTCAGCCTCAAATTATCCCCTGAGTACAGGTCATCTACCCTGAGTGGCCCTGTAAGTGCCTGCTTCCAGGCGACAGAGTGTACTCCCTGACAGACAGCGAGCGGTGGGGGAGGGGCTCTGGGCTTTGGGCTTCCACTCTCAAGACTGTAGGCACAGCGCTTTGTCATCTGCGTGCTATCAAAAGATACAGCTGGCTCCGACCACCAACCTGTTGGAGGAATGGACACAGAAAGAAAGAAGTGAGTCACATGCTGCCTGCCATCAGACACAAGCAGTTTTCTGAGTCGGGGCTCCGCCGTGGGGACAGGGCCCTTCAGCCTTCGTGCAAGGCACTTGGTCAGCTGATATGTCACTGTTGATGAGTCAGCTGAGGCTGATTGTTCAAACAGGTTGTCTCAAGGTACAAAACCCACTTCCCAGAGGCTCCAGCTGTGAAATACAACATGACAGTGTCATTGAATCAGGAAATTGCCTGGTGATGAAGGATGTGAGTGGTCAGTGACAAAACAGCACATGTCCCATGAATGGCCTTGGAAGTGGGACCAACACGGATTCCATGGACATGTTGAGAAAAGCCCAGTCAGAGGAAGCAGAGGGTTTTCCTTCTGTCCTAAGGTAAGTTCTATATTGAGGTCTCTCTAGACCTCCTGCAGCCAGGGTAGAAACAAAGAGACACTTTGCAGAATGGGAAAGGCACCGGATAGTGGGGAGGCTGGAGGGGCTCCTGGAAAGCATCATCTGTGGGCAGAACACTTAGACCATGGAAAACCAGGCCAGAAGGCCAACATCTGCCTGTACAGCCCCAGCACACACAGGCCCAGGGCCAGTGAGCCCGCTCCTCTGAGCAAGGACAAGGGTATCTGGGGGGAGGGGCAGACACAGGACGCTGGGACCCAGCAGAATAATTTAAAATATCTGCCACAGTAGTATAAATCTCCTCCTGTAATTCAGCTCCACATTTGGCATGCACACACATACACACACACTTGCGCACATGTACACACACGCACATGTACGGAACCTAACTCAGAACAAAAAAACTCCCAGCCTGGGAGGCAACATGTGGGTGGGCTTGTCAGATCACCCCTTCAGACTTTGAACAAGAGGAGGTGATGTAAGGATGGATAAGCCCAATGTCAGCTCTAATCCTGGCAGGTACTAATGATATAATTCCATTTCAAGAACTGGTGTATCCCATGGAACGCTCCTGCAGGTGCCCTGCGGGAAGCAACTGGCACATGGCTTCTTCTTGGGAGCTGGAGACAGAACCATGAAGTCACATCTCGGGTGAGTGCAGAGGGCTCAGTATATGAAGAGGTTGAGGGGGACTCATGCACACATGTGAGTATCACATATATGTCTACGCATAGATACATTTTCAAAATTACAAAACCTAACTTTTTTTTGATTCGATGTATAAGGAGAAAGGTATAAGCCTTTCTTTAAGAGATGAAATTATGAGTTGCTTAAAATCCAAACAGAATATCCTGCCCTAAATGCATGAACAAAGTTGGGTTAAAGCATCAGTGCTGAAGACACAGTGAGTGTCCTTTGCTCTCTGCTTCCAGTGGCAGCAATAGCCTGGGCTGACCGCCTCCCAGCCAGGTGTGCTGTGTAGGTGCTGGGGGAGCCCCTCTGTCCACCAATTAGCCTATCCCTGCTTATCTCTGAGCCTTCCTGCCTTCCTAATGTGTGCCCTTCGGCAGCCCTTGGCCTATAGGATAGCTCCAGGCTCTCATATCACATTGCTTTGTGCAGCAACATGGTTTCCTGATTTAGGCAAAAATATTATGTTTTTGCAGCACCCGCATGTCTCCCCACCCTCCTGCACCGTGCCGATAGGGAGTTGGATGGGGAGGCAGGGCGAGCGGGCACCAAATCCCCAGCTCCTCCCATGGAGCTCGCTTAGTGCCCTGGGCCTCCTATTCCCACCTCAAACTCAAGGGTGTCCCCAATCCTCAGGCTGCCAGCTCTGAGGGTACATATGGGAGGAGGCAGGAGTCGGCCAGGCCATTCTTAAGGGAGTGTCCTTGACCTAATGTGTGCAGCTAAAATCTCACAAAAGCAGGTGTCCACATGTATCAAGGGAAACTCTGGGCTTCTTCTTGCCTTCACGTGGCAGGATTATCAACTGTGTTGTTTTTTCACCCCACCCCTGCCCCCAATTTATCAAATAATGATTACTCTTTGAAGAATGAAAGATCCAAGAACTCAGCCAGAGAACTCCCTTGAAATGAAAAGTAAGAACATGCTAGAGACAGATGCCACAGAGTTTCTAGGTCACAAGGAAGGAGTGTGCCAGAAGACAGGGGCACCATTTTGATTTTATTAGTAAGTTTGAAACTGCAGATCAGCTTCTGGTGGTTACTGAGGAGATCCCCGGCCTGAATGGGGGTCTGGGAACGGTAGGGCCGAGACTAAGTGCCAAGGCACAGTGACCAACACAGGTCCTGGCCAGCCATGGAAGGACAGCAGAGCTTGCAGCAGCAGAAGTCAGGGGACTAGCTTATTGGACCAGGGAGAAGGGGATAAGTGAGGCTCTGGGGGCTAGAAACATTCCCCTTATCGTTAGAAGGCCTGAGACTAGGGCAACAGCCCACGCGGGAAGTCAGCACCGGCACCTTGGAGCCCCGATTCAATTTTCCATGTGTTCTGGGCAGCTCCACTCTCTGTGCCTTTTGGTGTGCAAACATTTTACATGAAGGTATAACTACAGTGGGATTAGCCTAATCACAGGGCAGGCTTTCTTGTTCAAAATCTGAACAGGGGGGAGGAAGCAAAAACAAAAGCCTTAATTCAAGCCCATGAAGCCCTGGCTTAAAAAGTTTTCCACCTGCCTCTCAAGTTTGAAGGCCCCTGATCTGCCGCCCAAGGGGAACACCCATACAAAGTGAGGGCCTCACGGCAGGCACCTGGCCCCTTGGCAGTCCTAGTCCTGCCAGTGCAGGAAATGCCAAACGGGCCCCAGGGAGGCAGTGCATGGATGGGGGGGCGCCAAGGTCTCTACCCCAGTGGGGGCTAGCCCCATCCCACCCTCAGGGCCCAATGCTGGGCCCACTTCCACCAAGCCAGATCTTCTACATTCTGGCCCCATAACAGATGCCACCCTGAGGCTCTGGCCCCGTAACTACTGCTACCCTGAAGAGGTGTCTTCCTCAGCCTCTGAGCTCTGCATATCTTAGCCACAGGGACACGCCCAGGGACATGGTTAGCAGTGCTTTATAGGCTGGTAGCCAAGTCCAGGCTATTGGCTGGTCTCCCTTTTGCTGGACACAAAGATGTCACACTAAATGAATATGAAAAGTAAGCAGACAATGAGAAAATTAAGTGACAGTGAGTTTTCGTAAATTAACGGCTGTGGTTCTTTGCAAAATAAAATTTACATTCTTGTCTCTTATGCAGAGGAAGAGGAAAAAAATGATTATAGTACCTGGTCAGCTTCTGGACTGAATAAGAGTCAAACAAAAGCTCCTTCCATGATCAACTCTGACAGGCAGCATTAAATCACCCCAAGTTACAAAAACTGTCCCTGCTTCACTGTCCTCGGGGCCCCAGGACAGAGAGGGTCAGGCTGTGGAGCAGTCATGGAACAGCATACAGTCCCAGGCTGGCGAGCAGGCTGGGCAGCTATAGGAGAGGTCAGTCAGCCCCTCGCTCTGCAGACAGGCCTTCAAGGAGACCTATGGGACCTGAGTGGGCAGCAGGAACAACAAGATCCTGATTCTTATCTGGAAATGGCAATTCCATTGTCTGGTATGTCCAATGTTGGGGAAGAGCCACCTTTAAGTGTGTCCAGTCTCATTCAAGTCCTCTTTTCCATCAGAGCAAGATGCTGACATTGAAGTAAGCCCAACTCCAGCTCAGAACCCTGCTTTGCAGAGCTGACCTCCAGAACTGGAGGGAGCTCCACACAGGAGCGCTGACCAGGTGGGCCAGGGAGTCTAGAGTAGAGTGACCTTGATGCCCCACCCTTAAGGCACCTGAAGAGTGGCCGCAGGCAGGGACCAGAGGGTCCTGGGCCTGGGCAGTCTGGGAGGCTGGGCCCAAGTCCCCACCTGGCTGCCAGAGGCAGCCCTCCACATGAACAATCAAAGGTCATGAGGCTGTAAGATCAAGGTGGAGCCAGGCTGCCTCAGGGGCACTCGGATCCAAACACCCCAGTGCCTGCCTCCTTACAGGAGTTGTGGGGAGTGGGCCCACCTTTCACTCTTCCATGTTCCCTCCACCTGCCCAGGGGTTGCCCACCGAATAGCTGAGCCATGCAGGGCTGCGCACCACCACTGAGCTTCCTATGCAAGGCTATGCACCCCCTCTGTGCCCCCATTTCCTCCACTGGTAGTGGATAGCTTCCCAAAGTGGCCATCATTTCCCTGCCCATTCCTTCCAGGGGGCTCCTACCTGCCCAGGGAACCCTGTCCTTTCTCTGGAATCATCCACGCCATCTTCAATCTGTCCTGGATTTCCACAGAAAAATGAAGAAACAAGAATAATGGAAGAGGCAAACAAGCCAGACACAAAAGTGGCATTCAGGAGGCTGAGCTGTAGATGCCTACCTGTGGAGGCCCACCTCACCCCGGCCTGGCCTTAGAGGGTCCTGCTCACAGACTCTGGAGCTCCCCCTGTACTTGCTGGAGTCTTCTACATGTGATCCATCACCTCCAGGGGTTCCAAACCAGGCACCCAGCTGTGTAGTGAGGGGGTTGATTCTATTTTCTGCCAACTGGGCTCAGGCCTGGCCACCGGCATCTGCCATCTGTCCAGCCCTGGGCAACCCAGACACCTGTACACAAACAAAGGAGGAAAGGGGGCCCCTCACATGTCCATGTAGCCGGGACGCCACTGTGGCCACAGGGGTCCAAAGTCCAGCCAAGGTGGCATGGAACAATCACGAGAAGTCAAAGGCTGCAGGCCCCACCATGGGCTCCACTCACCAGTTTTGAAGCTACTGGTCACTGCCCCACACAGACAAACCCGGAAAGAAGGTTAACTGCTGCCCACGACCCATCATGGGAAGAGAAGTAGGGTGGGAGGCCCTGTGCATAGTGCAGACTCCACAAGAGACCTGGGGCCAGGCGTGCCCATCCAAAGCTTCCAATAGGCCATGGGGAGCCAGTGAATGAACACAGTGCCCGCTGCAGGCGGAGGCCAGGCATGCTGGGCACCCTTAGCCACTGGCTGGGCCTCCTGGATAGGACCAAGTAAAACCATCCCCGCCCAGTGACAGGAGGCACTTGGGGCTAGGGGGCAGCCCTCAGGTCCATATTAATTTCAGCTCCATTTTAAAGGCGAGTTAAAATAAACATGGGGAATATTTATAAGGCAAATAAATCTGGCAGAAACAGCTCCTCCAAGTGTGAGCAGAGGCCTCCCCCTCAGCCCCAGCCCAAGCTGATAAAATACAGAAATGCTACTGTAGACCCTGCGGGCTTATTTTGACTGTGCGGAGGAATGTAACATGTAAACACTGACTCCCATATCACACTGTTACAACTTGCATTAACAGCACCGGACAAAAGCCGCATTTTCACAGAAGCATCGTACAGGGATATATCTCCAGCTTAATTTTTTAAAAAAAACCATTTCCTCACATAAATCATGCTCAGAACTAAACGGGTGACTGATACATTGCAAACACTTTTTTTCTTAAACAATAACATACCTAGATTCCTTCTAAACCAAAGAGCTTTTTTTAAAAAAAATCTTCTAAATGTTTTTTTTCTGAAGAAAATAAACACTGCAGTTTCTTTCCTGTCTTCTCAGCTGAGTGAGCTGCTGCCCCTAGCACACAGTCACAGAGGAGCAGCCCAAGCCAGGGCCACCTTGCTGAGCGCCACCAGTACCCACTGCACCTGGACTTCCCTCTCCAGTCCTGTCTGAAGACAATGCCAGGCACTCCTGCCAGTGGCCCAGGAAAGCCAGAGTCGAGCCAGAGCATGACGGGAACTCAACTCGGGGACAGAGCTTTCAGATAGCTTGAGGGGCTCGCGGGGACGGGTGGCAATGCTGGACCTCGGCAGCCCAGTCTCCACCTCACCACACCATGGATGAACTGCAGACACTCAAGGACACAAAGGCGAATCTGACAGGTGGAAACCCTAAGGGAAAATATAGGGGCTTTTTTTCAAAAACCATCTTGGGGGTGGGGTAAGCTTTCCTGAATATGCAATAAATCTAAAAGCCATTAAGTGTAAAAAGAGATCTAAGTTACATTAAAAAAAAAACATTTGTACACTGCACAAGTTAAAAGACATGACAAGCTGAGAAAATCTGCGACATAAACGACATGGGATCACAGCCCTAATATGCAACCAGTTGGAAGATAAGAAAGAGATAAGAGAAGAAAAAGAAAAGCCAGACAGAAAGCGGGCCAAGGACCAAGCTGACAATTCACACACACACACCCTCATATATGAATTTACATACAGGCACTCAATTTTAAACAGTCAATAAATACACAAAAAGATTAATAATAGCAAACAAATAAAACCACGTCATGTTTACCTACTGGAGAGTCAACAATAAAAGAACAGAAACCCAGAAATTACGCATAAAAAAGTAACAAACATGACAATATAAAAATTAAAAGCTTCTGCATGAAAAACTATCGCCAAGTCAAAAGACAAACCACAGTCTAGGGAACTAGTGGAAGGTGATGGACACACACCTGAGTGAGCCTGAGCACAGATGTTGGGAGGGACTCAACATGCCTCTGGCAGAAGCAATTTGCAGTCACCCCATGGAAGCAGGAGAGGCTCCTTTCGGTTTTCTGCCTTTTGGAAAAGCTAATGCCCACGTGAGGAGGAGGAGACAGGAAGCACAAGTGCACGTGTGATACGGTGTGGCTCGCCGGGGGGGAACATGTTAGCAGACGTGTGAAAGTGTGAAGGGCACCTGCCTAGACTTGAGGTTTCTACTTGTGGAAACATCAACAGGTATTTGTAATGCATAAGAAGCACTTACGACAGTATGTAAGATGCACACCAAAGGTTTTCATTGCGACATTTTATAACAACCGAAAAGAGAAACTACTGAGATGCCTGTGAATGGTGGAAAGATAAAATAAACTACGCCATATCCGTTCAAGGGAATCCACCCTCAGCCCTGACCAAAGATGCCATGTGAACAGGGAACGATGATGGCTAGCAGAGCACATGGCATGCACACATACTCCCCATGTACACAACACACATGCACACAACACATGCATATACACTGCCTCACACGTATACTTGTGCACACATGCCTGTCCACCTCTGGATACACTTTTCCACCCATATTTTCTTGCAAGCAAGTCCCAAGGCCGCGGAGTGCTGCTGATGACCAAGCCTCTGCTGCCCTCTGGTGGCCTTTCCGGTCCCAGTGAGCATGAAGTCCCTGCGAGCATGACGTTCCCGCCACACTTAACAGGCAGGAGCTGTCTGGACCTGGAACCCCCAACAGCCTGCTCTGTGGGTGCATGAAATGAACTTAGTGCATTTTCACTTTCCTGGAGAGTATAAAACCACTCATTCCACAAGTATTTCCACAACTGGGCTGTGGTTACTGAGGTCTTTGGAGCCTTTGCTAGACCACAGGGAAGCCCAAGGTGTGAACCAAATGAAAGCAGGGACGTTTAATCGAGGCTGGAAGGGTCAAGGGTTTTTCCTGATAACTTGAACCTTCTTTACCTCCTTGAATGCCACTTTGGAAACCACTGCCCTAGACAATAAATGTCCAATTCACTCGGTGACACACATGCCATCACTTCTAAGACAGTCACAGGATGTGTCACCAAACCCTCTATGGGGCATGAATAGCGGGCTTTCTGTCCTCCTCTCAAGTAGATGGGAAAGAACACACTAGGAAAGGACCACACAGCATTCTACATGGCCCCGACACGTAGGAAGGTGAACAAAGAAGACCCCCACTCAGGCACACATCAGGTCTTACGTTTTTCCAGGGGATTCCTTCAGCCAGAAGATATCATCACTTGTAATTCCGTGTTCCAAGGCACCTTCGATCTATGCAGAAAAAAGGATTAATGTGAGAAGAGTGTAATCTGGCCTGTCCTGGAGATGTCCTCAAAGGGGATGCCCGTTTAGTAGATCCAACTCAACCAGAACCACCCCAACCCACTTGTGAGTGTGCTTCCTTGCTCCACAGACTTTTCTTCAGGTTGGGACCTCTAGGGACAGGTAACCCGTCTATATCTAACTTGGTGTGCCATCTGCCTAGCACAAAAGCACCAAGCTCTCTTAGGCTGTGTGAGGAGGCCACAGAGCCAGGGTACGACCAGCAGGTATTTCCTCTCTGCTCCTTGGGACATCCACCTTGATCCAGATTCAGGGCTGTTGGGAGGACAGGGGGAAATGAGGGATGGAGGGGCAAGCCAGCTACAAGGGCGCCAGGCTGAAGGCTGAATGCAACTGGGCACCCTTGAGGGACAGTACAGGTGGGCCCCGTGCCCAGGAATTATACAGAGCACCCTGTGTCCCCGCAGGAACTGATGGGGGGCTGCTAAGCAGGTGGACAAGTCACCAGGACAATTGCCCTCTCAGAGGCCTTAAGAAGAAGACGTACTGGTGGAGAGGAAATGGATTTTATAGTTTATGACTCCAACTGGCAAAAAACAAAATAAAATAAAGTCAGGAATTTCTTGGGTTTGTGGAAGGAAAATCAAAAGTTCTGAAAATCAAAGGGACTAAAACACAAGTAAATCTTGGCAGGCACCCAGGGGGGTGGGCCGCGGGGTCATCCTGGGCAGAGTGGCAGAGAGCAGAACAGCCACGGAGCTGCCCTCCCTAGGACTGGCAGGTCCTGCCTCATCCCCTTCTGGGCAAATGGAGACATCAGCAGTTGCTCAGCCGAGGACCAGCAGGGTAAGACCAGGCCAGCCCCTCCTCAGGGTGCCCTGACTCGGGCATGTGTGCAGCTCTGCCTGGTGCCTTAAAGGAGCTGAGATGACCGCCTGGCTGCCGGAAGCTGACTATGGCCTTTAGAGGCTTTAGGCAGAACCAGCATGGGTCCGGCTACTGGGTGAAGGGTCACTAACGGTCACGCACTTTGCCCCGTCTGTTGTAGCTACCGTAAACAACAGCACCCTGCCATCCTACAGAACCATGCAGTCTGCCCAACAGCCAGCCCTGTGCACAAACTGCCTCTGGAGGCTGCTATTGCTGGCCTGACAACAGGAGGGGAGGTCCAGTGGCCCCTGAGAATTAGAGGTATGCTTTTCCCTCTGTGCTCCATTTTCAGAGAAAGCATGAAACAGAAAGTGCAAGTTCAGGATTTAGATGTCTGAGAAAAAGCAGAACCACACTCTTTGTTCTTCCTCCATTCGTGCTCCACCTAGGTCTAAGTAGGAGGCAGGAGTGGCCTCTAGGCCCATGGGACCTGTGGGCCTGTACACTTTACTGTGGCCCACATGGAGGCTCAGGGCTCAAGGCACCCAGTTACGGGATCCCCTGCGAGACCCGTGAGGATATGGCCTCAGCCAAACCCCTCTGTTCCTGCTTCCCATTCCCCCCCACCACCCCCTGGGGGCCTCTTCCTCAGCTCCATCTTCCTCACAGGGGGAGGACAGAAAGCCCCCACATGTAAGAATGGGCCAGGAGGTGTGGAGTGAGGACCTCCTCAAAGTTCACCCCTCCATAAAAACAGCAAAAGAACTGGAAAAAAACTGTCAGATTAAACTTTTTCATAATTCTGGAAATAAACTGAAGGCTTGTGGCAACACAGAGAACATTAAGTCAAGAAAAATGGCTAAAACTTGGTAAGAATGGTTAAGTTTTGTGGAGTTTTAACTTACTCTAGTCCCATCCCCCAACTCAGTGGCAGACTTGAAAAATGACAGTACCAAAGAGAGCAGAACAGAGCCAGAGCCCATTCAAAGCTCTTTCCCAAAGAACAGTCATTGGTTGACCTGGCTAGTGGTTCCCTGAAACACCCCACTCAATAGGCTTGTCTTCATCTGACCTTGCTCGAACTTACCCAGTGCTGAAAGCCTCTCCCTGGGGAGGATTTGCCCAATGACTAAACATCACGGCTGCCTGAAGTGATGGATAACAGTTGACGCAAACAACAGACTAACCAAAAGTGTAAAAGGAAAAGCTGAGGAATGAGATGTCCACAGGGGCTTTGAAAAGCTCCATCATATTCCTGAGATCTAGGCAGCTAGGTGTAAGCACTGGGCTGTGCACACACCCAGAAAAGACCTAAGATGGCCTCAGCTCTCACCTCTGGCTAATCTTGAGACCCTGCACATGCAGGAAGTTAGAGCTAAGGCAGAGTTCTTCTGAGTGTTAAAGGTGTCCACAAGGGTCCTTGGCAAAGACTGGGAGATTTCTTAGTTCCAGGTAATATCTAAGGAAATATCTATCCTGTCATTAGCTGACCACTAAGCTAACTGAGCAGAGACTTCAGTGTCCTCATATGACAAAAATGAAGACTTTACAAAACCAGTTCAGAAAAGTCACCCAGCAAATTAAGAGCAATAAACAAAACCCTACAGTGGAGGGAAATTCTGATTTCCAGAGTTAATACATTATTTTATTTGAAAAATTCACTCATCAACAAAAAACTACAAGACATGCAAAGAAACAAGAAAGTATGACCTTCATAACACTGCTGGTAGGAGTATAAAATGGTGCAGCCGCTTTGGAAAATAGTCTGGCAGTTTCTCAAAGGGTTAAACACAGAGTTACCCTATGAGCCAGCAACTTCACTCCTAGGTATGTACCCAAGAGAAGTGAAAATTTAAATCCACAGAAAAACTTCGACACAGATGTTCATAGCAGCATTATTCATAATAGCCAAAAGTAGAAACGACCCAGACATCCATTAATAGACAAGGAGGTAAACAAAATGTGGCATACACATACGACGGAATATTATTCAGTCATAAAAAGGAATGAAGTTCCGACACATGCTACCCCATGAATGAACCCTGAAGACATATGTTAAATGCAGGAAGCCAGTTGGAAAGGCCACATCTTGTGCACATTTATGTGCAATATCCAGAACAGGTAAATCCATAGATACAGAAAGCAGACCAGTGATGGCCAGGGACTGAGGGAAGCAGGGAGTGACTGCTAATGGGTACAGAGTTTCATTTTGGGGTAACGAAAATGTTCTGGAATTAAGTAGTAGAGATTGATGGCTGCACAGCTCTGTGAAACACTAAAAAAATCATTGAATTGTACCCTTTAAAAGGGTTTATTTTGTAGTATGTGAATTTTATGTCATTAAAAAAAGATTTGGGTTTGGAGGAGGAGGAACAAGGCTTAAGTCCTAGACATGTCAATATTTTGAGGCTGAGAGAAAAGGAGGCATCAACAAAGGGGATTGAGAAAAAGTGATACTGAGATAAAAGAAGAACAGATCTGGTGGTGTCCCAGGAGCCATCTGAAGAATGAATTGAGAATGGCTCTTAGAGTTCGTAGTGTGGGGACCCCCAGTGACCTAATTCAGCAGAATGAAATTGAGAGAGAACTGGAAAATAGAAATTGACAATAGTGAGCACACACACACACACAAATTTCTAAAGAAGAGTGGGGAAGACTGCTGGTGTGGGAAGCGTGGATGTAAACAGTGTACCACATGAGTCCAGAGACCATGAACATGGTCAGGGTGTGGGGGAAGACGGTGTTTTGAGGGCACTCACGTGCGTGGGGTACCTCGGCCGCCCTCCAGTAGCGATGACAATGTGCTCAGCCGAAAGCAGAGTCTGAGAAGAAACCAAGAAAGCCACAGTCAAACAGGTACACCAATGTCATCTACAAGGAGGGCTCAATGCCTGCAGGTGCCCCTGGGCAGAGACCCACAATTCTAACTGCAGACTCTGTACGCAGTAGCTCAGAGGCCAAGCAAAGCTGGGAGACCATCAGGGGTCAAGGGGACAGGCAGAGGATGGCAGGGAAATGTTCAAATGCAAGCACTTCAGTTTACAAAGCACCCTGCAGATGTCTCCATGAATCTCCACAAAACTCTGCAAGGGTGTGATCATCCACCCTTGTCACAGGTTGCCTGTTGCCCTCTGAAAGTGGCAACCAGGAGAAACATGCATAGCTTGCGATTCATTTTATCCCTCATAAAGAATTACAAGGAGCCTCAGAGGGATCTGTCTGGTCAACCGAGCAGAACTTATTACTGAGAATAGCACCAAAGTCCATGGAACAGTCAAGACTCACCTCTTTCCCACCTTTTGCGATACCGCGAACCATGTGCTCATTGACAAAGCTAGCCTTGATGTTAAAGTACTTGACTTTTCTATAAAATAAATAGAATTTTCATACATTTCCTATACAAATTAAGCGTCACCTAGGGAATTAAATAGAGAGCACTGTGCAGACTGCTAAAAGGTGAGCTAGGGCCCACAGTCCATCATCCACCACCCATAGCTCAGGTGGGGAAGAGGGGAGTGAAGAACTGCACTGGGAAGCAGCTCGCCATCTCCCATGTCCCCCGGAGGTTCCCTGGGACGTGGCGACCATAGCCGCCAGGTAAGGATGGAAGCCAGGTCAGTGCAGTCCTGAGAGCCCAAGTACAGTCCTGGTGTGTGATGACAGCAGTAGTTGGGCCTCCCCTGGGGTCAGTCCTTGTCATTGTCACATTCCTTGGATTCCTTGTGTACCAGGGAAGAGACCCCGCCCCCCCCACATGTGTATCCAATTGCCCTGAAACACCCAAATCACCAACTTTCCACTGGCAAGGGCAAGGGAGGACATCTGGCAGGTAGGCATCATCCCAGCTTTTAGGGGACAGTAAGGCTGGGAGAATGGGTATGACAATGAGGACACAAGGGTGGTCGGACACATGGTGTAAAGAAGCAGCCCACTCCTTTCTAATCACAAAGGCTACACTTTGGTAAGCCTTCACTGCCACCTTAACCTTGTGCTCTCCCCACTGCCAGGCCCTGCGCCTCCATGTTCTGCAGACGTCCTCACTCACCCCACAACCTGCTAACAGCAGCAGGATACAGACACACTGCATTGCTCTCCTTTTGCAGGCAACTCTGGAGCCGGCCTGGGGCCTGGCCTGTTTGGTGCCCACCCAGAGTCAGGCAGGATGGATGGCAGAGCCCGATGTTTCCAGAAAACTGCACAGGGGGACACCCAGAGATGGGAGCCCCATTCAGAAGAGAAATAACACCATACAGCTTAGCTCCCTGGGCGACCCCTGGGGAAGCCGAGGTGGCAGCTTCCTGGCTCAGCTTTCTTGGGTGAGGAGATACAAAACAGCTGCCTACTGCATAACGCAGGAAGACCCATCAGAGCCAAGCTAGGGATGCTCAGATGAGGACCACCAGACCTTTGAGGGACCACTATCCCTTTCATGACCTGCATGGGCACAGAGCAGAACTGCTGAGCAAGGAGCAAAGCTTAGCCTTAGTCAAGTGCAGTTTCAGGCACCTCTTCTCCTGGCAGCTGTCCTTGGGGAGGATTCTTCAGTGGGGCAAAGTATTAGCATTTGGACTAGGGGACCGTAAGGGGATGGTGGGACAGGATGGTTTCAGGAGGGAGTGATCATGTTACACATATGCTCCAGCACACAATGCCAGGCCCCTTCACCAAGCCCAGGGAGCTGGAAGTGTGCGATGTGGTGTTGGGTTCACAGTGTAGGAGGCATGAGGTGAGGTGTGGAGTTCATGGGGAAGCACCTGGGCCTCCAGTTTACACCAACCACATAACTGTGGTTGACCCTGGCAGGAGAAAGGCTGCCCACTCAAGGAAGGAACTGTCCACTGGGATGGCCCTCGCCAGCCTCCACATCTGGCCCTCGTGCTCTCAGCCCTGAGCACACCTGCTCCCCCTCCCAGTTACAGCCATTCCGCCAACGTGCCCCTTGCTCCTCACTGCTCTGGGCCTTGCAGGTAGCTCCCTAAATGGTGGCCTTCCACTCCCAGGGCACTCAGTCCATCCACTGCTTGTCTGCATGCCCCGCCTCATGAACAGGGGCCCCTTGTCTTATTGCTGCTGAGCCCTCCATTAGTAAGGGCTTGTCGTCAAGGCATAAAATGACCCAGAGAAGGCTAAAGAGCCAGATGAGGCTTCAGTACCTGTCCTGCAGTTGCACCCGGTGCCCCCAGTTCAGGGACTTCACGTAGTTTTGAACGGCTTCTGCCATCTTCCTCCTATTAATGCACAAAACCAAACGTTAAAACCACCACAGAAGCATTAGCTGTAGAGTCCCATAAGACTATTACATACAAACGGTGCATTAACAGAAACAAATGGCAGTATTTCTAAAGGTGGTAAAATGTGACGTTTATCCCTACAGCCACCGCCTCTGTCCCAGGTTTGGGGTCGTGAATCTTTGGACTCATGAAAAATAAGGCTTTGGTCTACAGCCATTAGGATACAGCAGTGGCCCGGCATCCAGGTCAACTGAGAACCATAAAGGGGCCTGTGCATAGCTTTGAATAAACCTGAAGTGGCTCCCATACTGAGCCACTGGCCTTTGGGTTGTGTCATCCTCTTGGGTGTCCTGTGCACTGTTCGACCTTCAGCAGCATCCAAGGGCGCTATCCAGTAGATGCAGCAGCATCGCCCCCTGCACCTGCTAGGCACTGACAAATGTCTAGGTACCCAGGACTGTACCAAGTGAGAAGCCCAGGTGAGACAGCATGCTCCCCTGAGAGCTAACAAGACAAACCTCTACCTCCTCTGTGAGTAGCAGAAAAGCACTAGGAATGGGCTGGGCTCCTCACCAGTTGTGTGGTACCTGCTGGGCGACCTCCCAGCCATAGTGGGGGGCATCTCTGATCATGCCCCCCAGCAGTGCTGCCTGGTGCATCAGCTTCTTGGGGATGCAGCCGACATTCACACAGGTGCCACCGAGGCCCCACCTGGTACCTGGTATGTTGGGAAGAGCACATTTAGACTTATATTCAGGTGACTCTAAAGGATTTCCTACACTTCTACAGTTGTTTAGAATTCCTTTAAGTTGGGTTTATAACTCAAACACAGCCCAGGTGACCATGTCCCACAGATTTGTTCCGTATAATTGTGTTCAGAATCATTTTTAAATGAGAAGAATAGAACTTTAATGTAACGAAGCTTATAAGAGAAACAACACTCTCTGGAGACTTGGGACAGGCTGGTTCTGGGCTCAACTGCCCTCTGTACCATGACTGCACCTCCACCCAGGCCCCTTCCCCAGGGCACATGGCTCCTGTCATTGGAGGCTGCCTACCTCGGGGGGAAGGCTCCACATAGTCTACCACGGCCACCTTCTTTCCCAGTTGAGCAGCTGGAATGACAAGAGAAGAAGGCAAGTGGGCACAACCGGGGAGCTGCTTCACAGCTGGGAACAGGGACCTCAGGGGCCCATGAGGCCTAGAAGAGAGTGGGGAAGGACCTGGGCCAGCGGCTGCTGGCCAGCTCTGCATCTAGGTCTCCCTGTGCCTGATGCCACCCAGCCATGCTGCCCACAGCTGGGAACCTTCTTCTTGGACCACAGCCTTTGCACCACTCACCATGGCAGCACTGGGCACAGCCTTCCCTCGCCTCCCACCCCACCTGGTTCCAGGCCCAGACACTCAGCAGTGCCCACCTGAGCCCAGTGCCCACCCTGAGCATGCTAGGATGCACTGAAGGAGTGCCTACCCCCCGGGAGAGGCCCTGGACTTGGACTCCCCTCGTAACCAACTCAGGCCCTCCCAATGAACTTGCCACCTCCTCTCCTCCCCACCAGACACTACGTGTGGCCTCCACTCATGGTCTGCCCTCGTCAGGGCCTCTCAGATGTGCTTTTGCTGCCTTGCTCTCAGGGTGAGGACACAGAAGCTCTGGAGAAGTGAAATGGCAAAGCCAGGGCCAGCCAGCCCCTAGAGGTAGAGTGAACCCAGGCACAAAACCGCACCTGCTGCCTGGAGCCTCCTGGCTCCTCCCTGGCTGTCAGCAGGTTCCCCTGGGCTATGAGTCCCTGATACCAGTGAGGCAGAGCTAATCACAGGGCTTCCCCTTGGCATGGTATTGGCCGAGCCCTGACCCTGGACTTGACTGTCTCAGAAAGCATGTCTGACTTAAATGTCATGAAGCCATGAGTGTTCCAAATACTACAGAACACACTCGATTCATGGGTATCAGAGCAAAGTTTTAGAAGACTTCATTTAAAAGCCCATTTGGCTCAACTAATTAGGATTCCAGTGCTCAATTTAAAAGCTCCGGCCAAGGGACCTCGATAATCATGCCAACGCCCAACTCTCACATCTGACCACAATAGACCAACAGGGACTAGATGCGCCCTCCCATCTAAAACAACCAAAAATCCAGACAAAGTACATGAAACAGTGGGTTTAAGACACTGGAGATCAGAAAACAAAGGACAGCAATATCGGAGCAACAGGAAAGGAACAAGGTGAGCCCCAGAATCGGAGTCTCCAGGACCCGGTATAGGGGGTGGTTCCAGCAGAGTTCAGCAGACTCCCTGGCTGAGGAGAGGGGCTGAGGGGCTAGGGTGACCAAGGCAGCCAGAGTTCCTGGCACAAATTACCAGAGAGGAGAGAGCTGCACAGAGAACCCTGGACATCTGATCAGTGCATGTGTGTGAGGAAACTACCCAAGGCTGGGAAAAAACCATCCAGAAGGATCAAAGGAGATAATGCTCACCCAAGGCCAGGAACAGTGTCTATTCCCAGAAGCCAGCCTGGAGAAAACACATAATTCCTGGGTAAGCAGAAGGGAGGTCATGCCACAGTAGTTGAGAATAATGACCCTAGATTGGGCACAGCTCCAGACCTGTCAAACAAATCTTAAGTAGAGGATCCAAAAAGATCAAACTCTCTCACTGGCAGAACATGCTCAAAAATATTTCTAGGAATACAAAAATATCGAAAGCCCAACAAGGTTAAGTTCAAAGTGTCTGAGATTCAACCAAAAATGACCAGGCAAAGAAGCAGTAAAATACAAGCTGTAAAGAGAATAATCAGTTAATGGAAACTGGCCAAGAGCTGACAAAGATGTCAGAATTAGCAGAAAACAGTAAAACAAGTACTATAACTATATTCCATATGTTCAGAAAGTTAAGGAGCAACATGGAAGATATAAAAAAGGACCTAAGTAAAATTTGTGGAGATGAAAATGCAGTACATGAGACAAAAACTATACTGAGTGGGAGTAATGATAGATTAGACATTGTAGAATCTTTTATTAGTGAATTTGAAAACATAGGAATAGAAACTATCCAAAATGTAAAGAGCACCAATGAGCAGCAGGGCAACTTTGAGTAGCCTAATATACAGGTAATTAAAGTCTCCAGAAGTGAAGGAGAGAGGGAAGGACAGGAAAACTATCTGAAGAAATAATGTTTAAAAATTCTCATAGCTTGATGAAAACTATAAATCCACAGACCCAGGAAGCTCAGTGAAGTCCAGAAGAAAAATGGTTAAAAACTACACCAAGGCACACTACCATGAAATCACCAAAAACCAATGAAAAGAGAAGATCCTAAAAAAAAAAAAAAAAAAAAAAATACACACACGACAGAATAACAAAGATAAAGAGGGTGGAGGATTTATCATCAGAAACAGTGCAAGAGAGAATGGAGTAGGGGTGGAGAACATCTTTAAAGTACTAAAAGAAAAAAAATGTCTACCTGAATTTTATACCTAGAAAAAATATTTTTTAAAAAGGCAAAATAAAGATATATTCAGACATTCAAAAACTGAAAGAATTCATTATGCCTAGAGCCACATTACAAGAAACGTTTTCGCATGTCCACAGGGTAGAAGAAAAATGATGTCAGATGGAAAGTAGGATCCACACCGAGGAATGAAGAGCACCAGAAACGGTGACCACATGGCAGGCTTATAAGATTTTTTACTGATTATTTAAAATTCTTTAGAAGTAACTGTTTAAACAAAAATAAGAACAATGTATTCTGGGGTTTAAAGCATGTAAATAAAAGTAAAATGTATCACAAGATCGAACACAGGCTGGGAGGGGAGAAATGGAAGCATGCTATTATACTACACGTGAAGTGGGAGAATATCACTTGAAAGTAGCCTGTGACAAGTTAAAGATGTCTACCATAAACTCTAAGGCTACTATCTCACACCATATTTGTATATTAATTCAAAAAGGACCAAGGGCCTAACTCCAAAAGCTGAAACTGTAAACCTCTTAGAAGATAACATAGGCACAAATCTTTGTGACCTTGGATTAGGCAACTGCTTCTTATATGATGCCAAAAGCATAAGCAACAAAAGAAACAACAGATAAACTGGACTTATTCAAAATTAAAAACTGCTCTATTGCAAAGACACCAGCAAGAAAGTAAAAAGATAATCCCAAGAATGGGAGAAAGTATTTACAAATCATATATTTGATAAGGGTCTAGTATATAGAATACATATGTTAAAAAAAAAAAACCCTCTCATAACTCAATAATTTAAAAAAACCCAATTTTTAAAAAGGAAAAAGTTCTGAACAGACATTTCTCCATAGATATACAAATGAAAGTCTACGCAATAACTTTTATAGAAATGTTCATAGTTGCATTATTTATAACAGCCAAAAAATGGAAATGATTCGAATGTCCATCAATAGACAAATGGATAAACAAAATGTGGTCTACTCATACAATGAAATAATACTCAGCCATAAAAAGAAATGAAGTACTATCACATGCTGTATCACGGATGGACACTGAAAACATCATGCTATGTGACAAAAGTCCACATATGTACATAAAATGTCCAGAATAAGCAAATTCATAGAGACAGAAAGTAAAACAGTAGTTGCCAGAGGCCAAGGAGTGAAGGAATGGGGAGTAACTACTAATGGGCAGAGTATATATGAGGATGTTTTAAAATTGATTGTGGGGCAATGATTGTACAGCTTTGTGAATAAACTAAACACCAATGAATTATGAACTTTAAGTGAGTAAATTGTATGGTGTGTGACTTATATCTCAATAAAGCTGTTATTAAAAAATGAAATATTTAGGGATAAATCTGACAAAAGATGTGAAAGACCTGTACATTGGAAACTATAAATATTGCTGAAAGAAATGAAAAAAAGAAATACTAAATAAGAGATATACCACATGTCCACCTATTCCTCTTTGAAGCGTATACCCAAGAGAATTTAAACACACACACACACACACACACACACACACGCATATATATACACACAGAATACCAATCAGCAAGAAAAAGGAATGAGCTGTGGATACACACAGCAACATAGATAAAACAAAATAATTATGCTACATGAAAGATGCCAGAAAAGTAAGAATACATATAGCATGGTTCCATTTATACACAATTTTAGAAAATGCAAACTAATCTATAATGAGAGAAAGCAGATCACTGGTTGCCTGGGGATGCAGCAGGGAGGGAAGAGCAGGAAGGGCTTCTCCAGATTTGAGGAAATTTTAGGGGTTATTATGGGCTGAACTGCGGCCTCCCAAACTGAAGTCCTAACCCCCAGTATCTCAGAATGTGACCTTATTTGAAGACAGGGTCTTTACAGATGTGATTAGGTTAGAGTGAGGTCATTAGGGTGGCCCCTAATCCAATTTGACTGGTGTGCTTACGAGGAGAATAAGACACACTCACAGGGGTACATAGTGAGAAGGAGGCCATCTATAAGCCAAAGAGAGAGGCTTCAGAAGAAATTGATCCTGATGGCACCTTGATCTCACACTTTCAGCTTCCATAACTGTGAGAAAATACATTTCTGCTGTTTGAGCACCCAGTCTATGATATGTGTTACAGCAGTCCCAGCACACTAATACAGGGGTGACTGGTACATTCACTATTTTGATTATGGTACTGGATTCACAGGTCTGTACATATGTCAAGCTGTCCACTTTAAATATGTACTGTTTATATTATGTCAATTATGTCTCAATAAAGCTATAAAAAAGTACCACAAATGCCACTGTTATAAAAGCCAAAGACAGACCTGAGAACTGTTTTGGGTTAATGAACTGTGTCTCTAGAGACAACACTGAAGTGAACACAAAGTCCAGGGCTTTCTCTTGCTAAAGGGAAAGGCAACTGGCCCATCTGCACAGTCTTTCCTGGGGTGGCTCTGTGGTCTAGTGGGGTGAGAACCTTGCATCCCTCTGTGGGCTCCCAAATCAGCTGAAAGACTTCACAGGTTCCTGCCCCCAGTGCAGGCTGGCCCCTCTCCCACCCCTTGGAGCAAGAGCAAATTTCTTTTACACCAACTATGATTCTAAAACCCAGTTATCTGCTGTCAGAGAGCCATAGTTTCATGGCCAGGATGCCTGCTCAACTCCCTCTGGTTTTGGACCTTGTTTCTCTCCCGTCTCCTCTCCTCCACTCTCCCATATCTGTCTCCTTGTCATTTAGACTGGGAAGCAGACCACTGGGCACTGCTAGTGCAGAGCACAGCGTCCACAGTGCAACACTGGCAATCTGCTCCCCACCGGGTTAGTGGCACTTGATGTCTCCAGATGCCTCTGGGTCCAGCCCACTTACTGAACACATCTTTACTCATCGCCCCTACCAAGGGTGCCTAGGCCCATTTGGGTGCCCAGGTCTATCTGGAGAGCAAGATACAGCCAGTGGAACAAACCGTGATCTCTGGGGGACAATTTTAAAAACAAGAACAGTGGAGCCAGAGACAGGGGCCAGATGTGTAGGAGGGGTGCAATTCTAAGTAGGGCTTTCTCAGCAGCAAAGACTGAAGGAAGGTGAGCGAGCCCCGCAGACAACTAGGCAGGTAAAGAGCAGACCAGGCACAGCAGATGGGCAGGGTAAGGTGCAAGGCCAGAAAGACCTAGGGAAGCACTGAAGCACAGCAAAGAGGCAAGAGTCTGGCATGGTATGAGTGAGGGTATGGGTAGTAGGAGACATATCCAATGGGTAGTGGCAGATCCTGTGAGGCCTGGAGGTGCTGTCAAGGCAGACTCAGCTATGTGCTGCACAGACGACTGGATGCAGCAGGGAGCAGGGCACAATGACAAGACTGTTGGAGTGACCCTGGCAGGGTGATACAGCCCTAGAGGCCAGCAGGCCAGCTGCAAAGACGGTGCATTCTGCTCATGGTCTCACAAGGCGTTTCCCCATCCAGCCTTGGAGAACAACAATGACCACTCCAGGGGGCCCTGAAAGATTGGAGGAGCCAGTTGGATTTAGGACACAGGACACATACCTTCCTTGGCACAGGCCAGCCCGCCGGATCCCCCGCCAATCACCAAGAGATCATAGTCCTGACGTCCTGCTGGGGTAAGGGGTGAAGGGTGAGAAGGAAAAGCCAGGATTGTTCCTGAAGGTAACACAATTTCCAAAGGGCAAGCAGTTCCATCCAGTTAAAAGTGGCACAGGATCTGTTTCATTGCATGGGAGACCCCACTCTGTGATGATGGGGGGTGATATATCACACATGTGGCAGAAGGCAGTGACTGGGTGCACAGTTGTCTGCACAAGACCTGAGATTACTCCATGCCAACTTCCCCTGGTATGGTGTACAAGTGCCTTTTCACGCCGCCCCCCACCCACCCACCCACCACCACTCAAGAAGAGAATTTAACTGATAGGACTACTCTGAACTCCAACATCATCCAACATTCTGAGCCAGACACAGGACTCAAACATTTTTCTTTCGTCTACCTGTTGTGAAGGTCACCTTTGTTATAAGTGAAGGAGAATAGAGAGCCGCCCCTGCATCAGCCATGCCTCTTAGAGCACCACCCAGTGCATGCTGGGCTCCGGAGGGAACCCAATCTGAGCAACAGCAAGAGCTGCGAGGCCTTGAGTTCCTCCCTGAAATATCTTTGAGGCTCACTGTGGTGTCATCTCAGAGGCAGCGTGCCCCTTCCACTCTTGAGCCTGGCACAGTAGACCAGTCACATCTTTCCTGCCCTGCAGAAGGCATTGCCTGTCTCTCTCCTGAAAACTATTGTGGAGGTGGAGGCAAAAAAAAACCACTAAAAAGGGCACACTGAGGAAGGGCATGGAGAGGGTAGGTAAGGGTAGGTGTGTCCTTAAGTGTGGCCAGCCTGTGACCCATGGCCCAAGTCAGGGACACCCAGCACCAAGCACAAGTCTGCTCCCTGTGAAGGAAGAAAAAAATAATAGAAAATGATCAGTAGGTGGGGAGTTAGGGGTGGGCGCAGACTGCTGCCAGGGCATCCAGAGCTGGCTGCTGCTCCCTGGCAAAGCCCAGGGTCGCAGGTCTGCTATCCAAGGCCAGTGCGCCTGCCCCACACCAGCATTAGAGCCTGGCTTGCCAGTGAGAAGGCTGCAGCCATCTGTACAGCCACCTCAACCTTCCTGGCTGCATCAGAAAACGCCCCGGAGTCCCATGCCTCTCAGGGACCCCGGCTCCACAAAGGCCCCACAGACCATGGTCTGGGGTCTGTGCTCCTGTAAGGATACAGGAGCTCAAGCCTAGAGGAGGCCCTGGCATGCAGTTGGGGCAGTCTAGGGAGCAGCTGCCCAGTGGGGACACTCAGCTGTGCCCACCCCACAGCCAGGATCACCTAGGTTCCCTCTAGCTGGCAGCATTTGAGCGCACCTGAGATGCATGTACAGGTACACATGGATCTAAGAGCCACAATTCGGTTCAAGCGGCCAGTCCGAAGTGGACCCAATTCCAAATTTCACTCAAGGACTCTGAAGAGGCCTTAAACTACTGTCAGTTATTCTGATGGCTTTGATATGAGCCTAGAGAACAGAGGAACAACTGCTGGTTGGAGAAAAGCTACCGCAGGATGAGGAGCACAAGCCTGCTGGGCAGAGCCAAATCTCTCTGGCTGCCCATGGTGGGGACAGAGGGGAGGTTTTGCCTAGGGGCATGCTCCTACCTTCCATTGCAGGTGCTGTTCCTTCCTGCCACCACAGCAGGATTCCCGCTGGGTCTAGACACCCCTAAGCCCCAGCTGTGCCCCTCAGCCAACTATCAGGCAGAGGGCAGGGTGAGCAGCTGGCCATTTGGATTGTGGGCTTATCTTTGGTGGTTTGCTCTCCTCACCCATTGTGCACACCCAGGAACTCTCTGGGTCTGATAATCACTTGCAAGAGGCCAGCAGTGGAGCCTTCTGTATGTGTAAGAAATCTGCCTGTAAACACATGGTGGGGTCTTGGTAGCCTGCTGGGGAGGAAGGACCCTGAAGGAGCCATGGTAGGCAGGCCAGGGGCTGTTGTGCAGGGTTACCTGTGCACTCCATGCACTCAAGTGCCTCACAGCCTCGCCCTCCCCACCTCAGACAGGCACAGCAGGCAGGGCTGATCCTGGAAAGTCTGTCTGGTCTTTGTGTTCTGAGCCTATTGTCCTTAAATTTTCTGCTCCTCTCTGAACACAGTGCCTGACACAGGAACCAGGAAGTGTGACAAAGCTGAATGAACAGTGTGCTGCTCTAGGAGAACCGCTGGTAGCAGATGTTAGGGAATAGATAACAGCAACACTGTCATGCTGGTTCCTGTTCAGGGGCTGCATCAGCCTCCTTCCAAGCCTGGGACAGGGCAGGCATCTTCCTGCCCTCAGAGAAACTGGAGGTGAAATGGAAGAGGAGGCTCAAAGTCAGACCAGGTGTCTTTCCTGGGGGTTGGCACTGTCTCCAGGCCCTATCTGCTCCTCAACACTGAAGCCCTGGGGGCAGAATCCTTGCCTCCTGCCCAGCTGGAAACAAAACACTCTACCCCAAGGCCGTGGGCTTACCCTCAGCCTGAAGGGCCCTGTGTGTGTGACCTCAGAGGCAGCTCTTGTTTACAGATCTTTCCCTTGGCTCCCCTGGATTCCCCTGGATTCCCCAAGGCCACAGCAACACATAGCTTTGTCCATTTAAGCATATGGTCAGCCCTCTTTCTCCAGTCCATCATTGGCCAAGGGTGTGGTCACTCTTCTTCCCACAGCTGCCATCTCTGTGAAAGAGCCTTTATCCCATCCTTACCCAGGCCCCTCAACACTCCCAATAGGGAGTTGTCCAAAAGCAGGTCTGGAGGTGGGTTATCGCACAGGCATATGGGGTGGGTAGCACCTTGATGCATGGGGCCAGCCATACCACCATGGCAGATGTGGTGGCACTGTGGGACAGCTCTGGGAGATTGGGTTCTGACTCTCCTGAGTCACCAGCCCCTGCTCCAAAACTGGTGGCATCCTAGTACTGGTGGTTATGTGATTACTGTCCTGGTTTGGTAAGCATCCCTTAGTGGCTCCAGAAGGATGTCATATATTCTCCCCTCCCCCGGGGCACCTGCAGAACATCAGCCAGCAATGGGTGCTCAGAGTCCATCTGTTACCTAGAGTCCTTTTGTGCTGGCTGGAAAATTACTGCTTGCCTATCGCCCATGGGAACATAACATTCTAACAAGCTTTCTGCTTCTGTATCCCCGCTTGCACAACCGACCTATGGGTTGACAGTTAATAAACTGAAGAAAAATAGACCTTTGTGTTTAAGATAGAATGAGGAATGGGATTTAGGGCTTAAAAACCCTGTACCTCTACATTTCAGGGCTGCTTAATTTGAGGTCTGCGTATCCCTGGCAGATCCAGCTGGCTGAATAAAGAGTGTGTTTCCTATAACTCACTGGTTTCTGGTGGTCTGTGTGTCTTTCGGGGGCTGGCGGCTACAACACCCTCATTGATTTCCTGCATGTGCATGTACTGAGCACTTGCTGCATGTGAAAGCTAGGACCTTGGGGAGGAGGTAGCCAGGTCTGGCCAACAGGGTGTGGGGGGCGGGGGGGAATGGTCCCTGGCAACCTCTGGAGGTAGGCCATCTAGTCAGGACTACAGTTAATATCAGGCTGGGAGTGGGAAGGAGCCAGCACAGGTCACTCTACCCAGCAGAACCTCTGGCACGGTGGTCTCCCAGCTGTTTCTTCATCTAGAAAGGGGATTGCGGGTGGCTGGAAGCGGAGGAGCCCTGTCCCAGCTGAGACTGCCTCACGCGGGGACACCTCCTACATGGACACCCCTTCCGGACACCCATGCACGCATATTCCTGGCCGGACCCCACCCACCCTACCTGCTGCGTCCTGCGCCGCGCCCCGCACCCCGCCCGCTACGACCGGCGTCCGCCACCGGAAGCGCCCGCTGTCTCCCCTCAGCGCCTTCACTCTCACTGCGGTCGCCGCCATAGCTGCGGGGCCTCAGCGGCAGGGCTGCCCGCCGCGCTGCCTGCGCCGCCAGGGTGCGTCCGCCAGGGCGCGTCCGCCAGGGCGCGGTCGCCAGGGCGCGTCGCCAGGGCGCGTCCGCCAGGGCGCGTCCGCTGTTGCATGTCCGCCAGGGCGAGGTGAGTGAGCGCGCGGGCCATGAGGCCAGACCATGAACGGGTCCGAAGTGGGCGCGGGTCTTCTGACCTTGGGTGTGAGTTTCTGGATCGGGAATAAGGGATTCCGATGGCGGGGTTGGATATTCGGACGCGGACGGAGGGATCCGACTTTGGGCAGGGGTCTCTGGACAAGGGTGGAGGGGTGGGTACCAAACTGGATTGAGGGAGTGAGAGCTCTGTGCTGGTATGGCAGGATCCGACGAGGGGATAGGGGTCCAGAAAGGAGTGGGGTGTCCCACTTCCCATGGGACTACAGATTCCTAGGGTGGAGTCCTGTCCCTGGGGGAGGGCTTTGACCTGGTGACCAGGTTGCAGAGTCAAGGTCTGACTCGCCATGGGAGGAGGGTCATACTTCGTCTTTAAGCTGGAATCAGACCCTTGGAAGTGGGAGAATTGTGGAGGCCCAGGCCCCGAAAGGCTCATTGATCCTCCCAACAGATTCCCTTTTGGAGGCCTTGGGCAAGGCCCCAGGACAGCGGTGTCATAGATGAACACAGCCAGACACTAACTAAAGCAGTGAGGACAGATTATATTCAGTAACTATTTATAGTAGGGGAAAGAGAGGAGCTCCATTTTGGTTGATTTGCTCAAATGCAACTGGGTGTTTTAAAGGGAGAACGAATGAGTGGGGAGGAGGATGGGGGGGGCGCGGTGCTTGAGAGAGGGAAGTGAAAAATTACAGAAAGTAGAATGGGGGTTTGGTTCACATGACACCCACGTGGGTTTGCTCACTGGCACTTATGGAAGTTAGATTCCTCCTACAGAGCCTGGGAGATGAGATGCGTCCTCAGGTGTTGGCTGGAACAGTCACATCTTTTGGCAGCCTCAAGTTTTCTCAGGCATCTTAATTGCTACAAAGGCCATCCTAGGAATGCAGCTTGGAGCTGTTAGAAACTACGTTGGGCAGTCAGATTTCAGTTTTCAGTGATGTCAGTCAGGAGGGAGGGAGGAAAGTGGAAACATCAGCTTGAAGAGTTAGACCCAGATAGCGAAGGAAACTAGAAATGATTTGATGAGGGCTGATAAAGTGTGTAAGATGGCTGGATGCAGTCTAATTCACAGGTAGATAATAAAACATTAAAGACAGTGAACAGGACAAGAAGCTGATAACCCACAAGGGTATGTCATTTTTCTCCAGTGAAACATAAAATTTTTCTCTACAGCCACTTGCCTTTTTGATCAATGATAATCAAAGTAATTATTCTTGTTTAAAATAATTCTGGTCTCATTAAAGTTGGCCCGATTTATTTATATAAGTTCAACAAGAATGGTAATTGACCATACAGACCTTTTTAAGTTTTCTTTGTGGAACTTTTTATAGGAATCTCAAATTGATTTTTTTTTTTAATCTCTTAAGGCTAGGAAGCCAAGAACTTAACATCAAACTTCACCTAGAGATCTGGGTGAATTCTCAAGGTCTTCAAAATATCCTGTGGTTCCTAGGCCTGCCAAGAGGTGACGTTCCTTGCTCACCAGAAGGCTGGGAACACTGTAAGCCAGGTACCAGGCCATTTTTTCAAGAAGGCTTATAAGCATTGACTCCATAAAGTCGACCATAGTTCCTTAAAACTATCTGGTCATAACTGATTCTATGTATCATTTTCAAATATGGCATTCCTTGGTAGTATAACCAATGTTTTTTAATTGTGCCCTATCAACAAGAAGGACAGATTCATTTTGAACCTATGCAAACAACTATATTGCCATGAAAATAAGAATACTCTATAATAGTTTCTGATTTGGGGAGGGATCAGGCAGGGAGAAAAAGATAAATGCTTCAATTTTGCTCATATAAGTATAATTTGCTAGATTGTTATGAGTCATAGATAGCTTAAGAAAAAAAGAGGGGTTTTTTTTTTTTTACATCCACAAAATAGAACATTAAAGATCCAACAATATTTCACACAAATGCCATAAAAAAATTATAATCATCCTTTATCAGTGTACTTAGTCCCATGTAGTTAATTCTTGTTCTCTTTGAACTTGGTTAGTGGTTTCATGAGCCCATCAGTGTCTCTGGTAGAGGTCTGGAGGACCTTACGCACAACAGTGGGGTGGTCTTGTCGATGAAAGAAACATCCAAACCTGTAGAGAATTTTTATGACTTTATTTGAGCCAAACTGACTACAATTACCAGGAAGCAAAATTTCAACAGATCGAGAAATTGCTCTGGAGAATGGTAGTTTTGGAGCTTACTTTATACATTGGAACAGAAGGAGGAAATGTAAGGAGGGTTACATGAAATCCATTGGTGGTTGATTAAGGGAGCAGGAGAAAGCAAAGAGGAGAAATCTCTGGGATTTGCTAAAAAGACAAAATAGAGAAACACATACTTTTACATCAGTGGGTACAGGATAGTTAATAATTAACATTTGTATCACATAGAGATGGTATTGGGAGAAAAGATAACAATGAGGGGTCCTGTAGTCTCCTGCTCTGGTACCTGAGATTGCTCCCTGAGGTGTCTGGAAAAGAATATTTCCATTTAGGATAACTTATCTTTGAAAGGTCAGAGTAATATTTTCTCTGACCTTTCAAAGATATGTTATCCTAAATGCAAAAAGACAGTAGGCTCACTTCAGGTAAAGATTGACTTCAAGGAGACTATAGGCCTAGGACTGACTACCTGACATGACTCACTTTCAGTTAGGAATTTTTACGTTTGGACCATTTCGTGTGCTTACTTTCAGTCTCTGAGTTTGTATGGTCCTACCCTGAGCTTGTCAGGTGTGGTATGGCTCCTTTTTCATCCACAGTCTGAAAATTATTTAAGCCATGCCCATGAGATTGATGCTGGAGAGCTCAATGGTGCAGGAGTCCAAAGAGAGACCCTGACCTGGAGCTCCAGTGACCAGGTTCTTGTCTTATGCCTTGAGAAAGAATTCGAGGACAATGAAAAACAGCAAGCAGGAAAGCACAAGTTTTATTCAAGCCAAAGTACACACTTAAAAGTGCTCACAGCTCAGAAAAAGCCCTGAACTGTCTGAGTTACTGGCTTTTGTTTTCTTAGGGGAGGGCCTGTCCCAAGATTATCCATACTGCCTCCTGGTCTTGCTTGTTTCTCAAGCCACCTGGAGGGAGGGGCCTGCCCGAGGTCATCTATCTTGTGTCCAGGCTTGGCTTTTTGCTGGTGCTGGAGTCTCAGCAAGCTCTGAGTCAGAACAGGGAGAGGGCTGAGTAAGGGACTAAGGAAAAATTCCAGAGCATATCCTAGAGGGGAGAGAGAGCTTTCCTAGGCTAACTATCCTGCCTCAAAATGTCTGTGGCTGGCCCACAGTACCCATCATAATCCTTTCCATGCATCTCACAGGCAGTCCCTTTCTGTTGAAGGTGAAGTACTCTGGCCTGTATCCCATTGCAAATGCTTTTGGAGGAAAATTAGAGTGAACCAAAAACTACCTGTGAATAATAAAAGATTAAAATGGCCATGGTTAAAGATTTGATGAGAGTTCATTAGTAAAACAATGCATTTAACATGGAAATTTGTATTTTATAATGTATAATATGTTAAATAATAACAAATTATGACTGATAATATTGTACAAGAAAAATTCATGAAAAGCAAGGTAATTGCCACCTCTCTGGGTCTTCCGTGCTCTCACCTCTGAGGAGGGAAAGGTGAAGGGCAAAGCTAGCCTCAGGGTAGGGATGATGTGGGCTGGATATTGACTCTGGTCATTTTCACTTTACAGTTTCTGTTAATCATGATCTCAAGGCAAAAGAACTCCACACAGGTTCTGTCTGCCTTGCTCTTGAGCTCAGAGAAAGAGTACGGAGGGCAGGCGCTGGCTGGGAAAGCCACTCTGAAAATCAGCGTGGTGCTCAGAGCAGGGAAGTGGGCCAGAGATTCGGACACATTGGGTGCACAGACTTGGACCTGCTGAGCATGTGTCCACTCATCCTATTTAGGCCACATGGCCTGAGAGAACCTAGAGACCTGGGTGTCTACATTCCCCTGGGCAGGGTCTCAGCTTTCCTGCTTGTTCTCTGATCTGTCTGCCAAGCCCCCGCCTCCTCACAGTCAGGGCGTTGGGATTTAGAGCCCTAGGCTGTCCTCGAGGGGTCCCCTCTCTGAGGCCCTCGGCCTACCTGCTCTCCTGGGTGCGCTTTCCAAGTGGGAACTTCTTGGAGAGCAGGGTTCTGAGGGCCTTTCTTTGCGAATGACCTGTGAGTGACCAAAGAAGCTTCTCACGTTCCTCTTTCTGTCATCGTTAACATGTTCAAGTCTCTGGACTGAAATCTGAGCATTTGCCCTTCTCTGGGAGTCCAGGCCCAGCCCTGTGGTACTGGGTCCCAAGCTATCTGCCCAAAAGGGTGGCATGCCAGGAGAAGGTCGGGGATAGAATTGCCATGTGTGGCTGTCCCCAAGGAGGGTGGTGAGTGTGCCTGGCCCAGTGACTGCCTGTGTCCTTATTTGGAAACTCACACAAGAATCCCAGACTGTCCCAAGTGGGTGCCCATGGGGATTGCACATAGGCTGGTCTCACCTATGCCGTGTGTCCTCTGCTTGGGCCAGCTGTGCCCTTCTCGGTCAGGGCAGTGGCTGACCCTGGACTCACTGAGCAAGAGCTCAGACAAGGAGGCTATGATCAGCAGGCCCCCAGGCAGGACTGTCAGACACCTGCCATCTGAGGCTATGGTCCTAGCCAGAAGCTGTTTGCCAGAGGGAACTCTGCTCCCCTGGCACTGGGGCACTTGGTTGAGCTCTTAAACCTTGGCCGCCATCAGCATAAGGGGGCCAATCAGAGCACCATTAAACTTAGGAGCGAGGAGGTGAGTCAGGTGGGCAGCTCTGCACTAATCCAAGAGGTTTTAGGCTCCCCAGCTGGCTGCAGGGCTGCTTGGCCAGTTACAAAACACTGAAGCCAGCTGCCCTGTACCTGGCTCCCTTCCAACCCCTTCTCTCCCCTCCTGCCTATCCTACCTTTGTCTTATCGCAGATGCTGGAAGTATCGCCCCTCCTCTTGGCAGCCTTCTCACTGGGCCTGGCACTAGTAGTGCTATTGCTCTTCCTGAGATATCAAGACTTGTTGTTTATCTTATGGAACGAGTTAGTCCTGAACACCATCTACACACTGCTCATGGGTGACACCAAGGAGCAGCGCATACTCCGTCACGTGCTACAGCATGCAGTGGCGGGAGACCCAGAGAGCGTTCTGGAGACCATGGACACCTACTGCTCACAGAAGGAGTGGGCCATGTGTGTGGGCAGCAAGAAAGGTGGGTAGCCTGGCTGTCGGGTGGTGAATACAGGAATGGGGACCCCAGGCCTGGCAGCACAGCCCCTACGGTAGTGGCCTATTATCACCCCGTTTCCGGGTGTTGTGTTAGGGGCTTTCCCGGAGTCCCGGAGGCCCAAGCCGCCAGCACAGCCTCTCACTCCCCAAACAAGGAAGGGCAAAGGCAGTGCAGAGACCCAGACACCCACATCACTGTTCCCGTAGGGAGGGAAAGACGTTTGACAAACCACCCAGGAGGCCACTGTTCTGAGACCTTCCCCCTTGCCACAGATTGTTGATTGGAGGCAACAGCAGGGGCTACTGCACGGTGGGCAGTGGTTTCCTGTGTGTGCCTGCTGGGCATAAGGGTACACAGTTCTCCTTGGACTCTGCTCAGCCCAGGCACTGGGCCCTTCCCCCAGCTTGCCCTAACCTTTGGACTCCAGCGTAGCACATAGGCATGTGCTGTGCTGCACTCCCTGCGGTTGGGTTCTGGGGACAGACATGACAGCCACTGTTCAGCCCCCTCAGAACCCTTGAAACTGTCCAACTTGAGGGAGCCAGGCAGGCCCTGAGTGCAGCCCATGGGCATGGAGGGGTAGGGGCTTCTGTAGAGGGCTGTTCTTGGTTAGGACAAGTTGGAGTCAGTCAGGGACCATGGAAAAGAGAGAAGGACCAGCGTGTGCAAAGGCGAAGGGGCCTGAGGGACCAATGGAACTTGGAAGGTATGTGCAGTGGGAATGGGGCCTTGGGGGAGGGCTGGGGACCAGGCATTGGGAGGGGCTGTCGCTCAATCAGAAGGAACCCCAAGACTGGACGTGAGTCTCCTCACTCTGCCTGTGCTAACCTCCTCCTCCACCCACCCCAGGCCAGATTGTGGACACAGTGGTGCAGGAGCAGAGCCCCTCCATGCTGCTGGAGCTGGGGGCCTACTGCGGTTACTCGGCCATACGGATTGCCCGCCTGATGCCACCCAGTGCCCGCCTGCTCACCATCGAGCTCAATCCCGACTACGCCGCCATCACTCAGCAGATGGTGGACTTCGCAGGCCTGCAGGACAAGGTACAGCACCTTCCCTGATGACAGATATAGACACTGAGGCTCCAGTGGGAGGGTGGGAGGGAGGGCCCAGGGCATGCTCCATGTAGTTCAAGGCCACATGCCCCGTGCTGTAGCCAGGCCCACAGTACCTCCTGGGCCAGATTTCACAGCAGCTCTGTGAGGGCGGTCTTGCTGCCCTTTTTCACCGAGCAGGAAATTCCCAAGGCTGTCCCCAGAACCCCAAAGAAGCTGTCGATGGACGCTCGCCTGGGAGTCCAGGCAGGGTAGTCTCTGACCCCCATGGGCATAGGCACTGATGGGGAGCACTGTTCCAGGTAACCATTGTCGTCGGAGCATCCCAGGACATCATCCCTCAGCTGAAAAAGAAATACGATGTGGATACACTAGACATGGTCTTCCTTGACCACTGGAAGGACCGGTACCTGCCAGACACACTCCTCCTAGAGGTGAGTTGCACAGCTGCCTGTCTGGGATGGGCTGGCTACTGCTGCTGTGGCTGCCCTGTTGATGGGCCTCAGGCTCTCTGAAGAGTCAGGGGCCCTGGGGGCCACAGGTGGCTCATGTTGCCCTGCCTGTGCCAGGGTGGCAGGGTGGGGTGAACCCATGGACCAGATGGTTTGATCTGAAAGGGCACAGGCAGAGGAGGCAGAACAGAAGCAGCCAGACAGCCGTGCCAGCTCTCCCAGCTGTACGGCTGGTGCTGGCTGGGGAAATCAGCATCTCTCCTGCACTTCTTCCTCCCGAGTCTCGTTGTTGTACATCCTCCTGTGCTCCCGTCCCCCAATCCCACCCCCAAACTGTGCCAGCCCTCAGTGCCAATTGCTCAATCGGCACCACGTGGTGACCAGTGGGGCAGCCTTGTCCCCAGGAGGGTGGAGCTTGGGGTCTTTAGTGAGCTGACGTGTGGAACTTAATACTGATAACTATTGCCTTGTCCCTTCTGGGTGGTCAAGGGGACACTTAGCAGCTCCTTTGCTGTCACAGAGCGCTTGGGACGCTTGGTCCTGCCCCGGCATCCCAGCTGACATTGTCCATCCCGTGCTCATCCACTTCACCTCCCCCATGGGCCAGACACTGCCCAGTGCAAGGGGGCCTTGAGCACAGAGAGCATGGCCGCTGGAGCCTTGTCTGGAGGCCAGGCAGCACCTCGAACCCAGTGGTTCTGGTGCGAGTGGAGGGCCAGGTGCCTGGACATGGTGGGAAGGAAACAGCACTGGCCTGGCGGGCATGAAAGGGCACGAGGGCACGAATGTTCTCGGAGGGGACAGATTTGGGGCAGTGAACAGGGGCTGTGTGTGGAGGGCCTCAGATGCCACGTAGGCAGGGTCACAGGGCTCTAGCAGGTGAGGAAGGAGTCAGACCTGTCTTCAGGAAAGATCCCTGTTGGGCGTGTGGAGAGTGGGAAGGGATGGCTGTGGGGAGGGTGCCCGGAGCTTCTGGGAGGCGCCAAGCACTGGGAGTGGACAGGGAGGGGATCTGGAGACGAGAAGTTGGACCAGTCACCTGCTTTGGCTGAGACAAGAGGTCGGTGGTGGAATTACGAGGAGACCCATAGGCCAGGAATGGGGCAGCTGTGGAGTATGCCTGGGCTGGGGGAGGCCCACCAGACAGAGGGGCATGAACCGAGAAATCGGGTGTTGAGGGCTGAGATCAGGTGGCCAATGCAGCTGGGCCTGTGTCACAGGGAGCAGGAGGATTTCAGCAGCTTTGATGTATGTGATAATTATAGGGGCCTGCATTTACAGAAAAGCAGAAAATGTGGCCATTTAGTAACTAGGAAACTAATAGTTTTCTCAGTGCTCCTTGTTCAGAGCTGGTAATTATCTCAAAAGAGAAGTCATGAATGAGAATGGCTGTACCTTTTAAGCGTGCATTCTGCATCCCTGCAGCCGGAGCTCTGCAGCACCCCGGCCACACCTCCCCTCAGTCGGGGCTCAGGGACTGGCAGGGGCAGGTGGCAATTCAAAGTCAGCCACTTTGAGGAGGTCTCAGTCCCTAGTCACATAGGCCATCTCCACACGGCTGCTGGAGTGTTCTAGCTTCCCCACTGAAGCCAGAGGTGAGTGAGTGAGTAACAGACAGAAGGAGCAATGAGGGCCTAGGTGCCGTGTATGACCTAGTCTCTGAAGCCACAGACCATCACTTCTGTCTTCTTTGTCAGAAGCCAGTCCCTGAGCCTAGCCCATATCTACCTGCTGAAGGTCAAAGAACTCTGAAACTGGTTTAAAACCACCTCATTGCTAGGCTCCCTGGTCCTCTGAACACCGTTTCCACCCCAAGGCTGTTAGCACAAGAGGCTTGCTCAGATGTGGTGAGCTTCTGGCCGGAGGTCTCCAGGGGTTCCGTGTCCTCTTTCAGGAGGCACAGGGTGTCTGGGGAAAGTGGTAAAGGTGCCAACTTCTCCCTTATGACCAGTTTTCTCGAGGATGGCTGGGCCATAGTACCCTTCAAAGATGACCAAAGCTTTCTTCCCTTCATCCCTCCTTTCATGACTAACTGATGGTTTTTAGTGACTGGTATCTTTCAATCCACTGATAGTCTCATCTGTTGTCAGCAGTGCCTCAAGTCCTTGAGCACAACCCTGTAGCCACACAAGGCTGGAGCCCCCGTTCCTGACTCAACTTGTACAATTCCTGCTCCAGACCTGAGCTGCCCTCCTAGGGCCTGGGCGGGGGGTGCCTCCTCCCAGGCTGCTGTCTGTTCTAGGACTTTTTAGGCAATATTGCGGGAAAGTTCTTTTCTTTTCTTTTCTTTTTTTTTTTAAAGAGAAATCACTCCATGATTTATAGTGATA
Source organism: Pteropus medius (assembly GCF_902729225.1). Lineage (NCBI taxonomy): Eukaryota > Metazoa > Chordata > Mammalia > Chiroptera > Pteropodidae > Pteropus > Pteropus medius. Next base: position 5,079,968 of record NW_024344436.1, on the reverse strand, counting down.
CTTTCTGTTCAAATTCTGGAGGATGGGTTGTGTTTTGTGCAGCTCTGGCCGCAAGGCGCTGTTTCCCCCACAGCCTACAGGCTGCAAGTGACTGCTGCCACCACAAGGGCTGAGACCCCTGTAAGACTATGTGCTAGGGCACATCCCGGAAGGGTAAAGTTATAGCCCCGTGATTTTCAGTCACTTGGATATGCCCCATGCATGTAGTCCTGCTGATAATTTTAGAGACACCTGGGGCCACTTGTTTTTGTTTTCCATGTTTGGGATTTCTTATTTTTTTAACTGTCATGATTATGTTAAAAAAAAAAAAAAAGGGCTCTCGTTTCATATACTTTAAGCAGCTCCTCCCCCAGTTTCGAGAGACCATGAATGCTAGAAGACTTTGGCTATATCCAACCGTTCCTTCCTTCTGCAGAGCCCAGGCCCGGGAATGCCAGCTGGCTACCCAGCGCCCAGGTGCTGATGGAGGTTGGGCGTGTCATATGCTGGGACTTAGGGGTGTCCAAAGACGACCCCAGAGGGGCAGGCTTGTGAGTGGGGAGATCTGCCCCTCTTTCATACCCCACCCCTACACGATCACCCTAATCAGGCCAGATGGCACCTCCAGTGACCACCCCCAACAGCCCACAACAGGGCACCAGGTATTTCTCTCACATGGAAAAGCCACGTTTTCTTGGCACCAGGTGATCAGGAGCCACTGGCCTTAGCACTGTGGCCCAAATTCTGGCCCCATCATCTGCTCTAGCTGTGTACCTGTGTACCACACAGTTCTAGGGGCCAAGGATGCCAGAGTAAACAGAGGAGAAAAAGATCCTTCCTCACAGAACTGACGTTCTAGAGGTGGGACCCGTGCTCAGCACAGCCCATTCCTGTAGTGGTCACTGCCAAGGAGGAGATGGGACAACTGCGGGGAGATCATCGTGACCCCAGGAGCTGGGGTGGAGCTAAACCCGGGGCCAGCGTATGGAGCCTCTGCCTGGCCAGGCACACCTGTCCTGCTGGTTTGGAACAAGCTCTCTGGGCACCCGACCCTCACCTCCTCCAACCATCCGTCCCTTGCAGGAGTATGGCCTGTTACGGAAGGGGACAGTGTTACTGGCCGACAACGTCATCGTCCCAGGAGCACCGGATTTCCTGGCACACGTGCGAGGAAGCAGCCGCTTTGAGTGCACACACTTCTCCTCCTACCTGGAGTACTCAAATATTGTCGATGGCCTGGAGAAGGCTGTCTACATGGGCCCAGGCAGCCCGGAGCAGCCTTGATGGCCTACCTTGCTCTAGGTCTGTCCTCAATGCAGTACACTTGAGGTCCGCAAGGCCAAGACCCTCCCACACAGGCCCCTCTGCACGCAGCTCCAGGCTATCACACACTGAATCTATCCCAAGGGCACTGGCTCAAGGTGCATAATCACTGCAATAAATCTAGGACATATCTGTAAATACCAGATCAAGGCAGGTGGTAACTGTGAGAGTTAACTCACCTTCACCAGCATTCCAGTAGGGTTTCCTAAGTAGACAGGTCCTTGGACACAGGAAGCCGGAGGAAGCTGGGAAATCTGCAAACTGTTGGGCTATGCACCTACAGTCTGTCCTTGAGGTTTGCCGTCACCAGGTGGCAGCAATGCCCCAGGGATGGCACTGTGACGAACACACTGTGCTTCTGATTCCTCTGAGTTCTTTCGTCTTTTTAATGAGATGTAATTTTACTAAGATTGGCTGTTAATAATCTTATATACCAATATCATGATTAAAGGTATTAAAATAATAAAAGATCTAGATATTTAGATATGAGATCAACTTAGTGCTTTTCGACCAATGCGCTCCTTCTTTCTCCCGCTGTCTTCTACTTTGTCACCAAACACATGGCAGCACTCCCCTTGACAGGATGCTAACGCCACCCTCAGGCCCGGGGAACTCCCAGTCCCAGCACTGCTTCTCCTTTGGCCAGGCTGAGGACACAAGTCACAGCCCCACAGGGATATCTGCAGACTGGGCGGAGCCCCCCACCTGGAGACTGCCTCACCTGGGAAGCCAGAATACAGTATTCTGTAGCAGATTAGCAAATTTTATGACTACAACATTTCATAATCTGTAGAGGTATATGCTTTTAATAGTATAAATTTTAGAAATGTGGCACAAACATGTTTATTAACAGACCCAGATATCTATAGCTTCTCTGTACCATATAAAAATAAGCCAAAAGTGTATAAAATTATGCTTAATAATGAATGGTTGGTGTAGCACTTTCTCTTAGTTAGAAATTTTTTAGTTACTCAATGAATATATATTATTTAAGTTAACTTGGCATAACTCTAAGGTTACAAGTAACAAAAAGATTTTGGAAACTGTTTTCAGGCAGACCTAAAACACAGTTATTGTTGAAATAAAGTTAGACACAATAGCGACTCAGTTTGATTCAAATCACATTCATCATTTATATAATCTTGTAGATATAACGTTAGCTTATTTGACTAGTAAACCTCGTATAGGATAAATGTGTGTTTGCATTATATTTAATGTTAACAACTCTGAAAGTATATACTTATTTTATTAAATCAAAATATTAAGCTAGTCTTATTTACCAAAATTTACCTAAATTACATGAACTTAAAAAACAGTTGAATTGATTCCTATATTTCTGGGAGTTTGGGGACATTTTAGTTTACATAAGCACTTATTTTTCTCTAAGCTAATTAGGATAGAGCTCTTTTAAGGGACTTTATGAATTAATTTGATAATCTGGAGGAGGGGAAATATGTAACATGTACATACATAATAAACAAATGCAAATAAACATACAGATAGATAATACAGTTTCCATTTAAAAATTGTAGCCATGTGTCAGGCATAAATACAATTACAGCTGACCCTTGGACGACACGGATTTGAACTGCAGTGGTCCACGTGTATGTGGATTTGTATAAATACATACAGTTCCGTAAGTATTTTCAATTCCTTATGATTTTTTATGAACATTTTTTTTTTTATCACGCCACTCTTCCACCCCTGACCTACGGATGTTGCCGTCTCCCCTTAACTGGATCTCTGGGGGCGGGGGGGCGGGAGCATCTCCTCTCACGCGTCGTGGCACACACCTGAAGCCTGGCACCGTATGGGCCTTGGCTCCGCTGGGGCTCGAACCCAGGACCTTCTGCGTGTAAAGCAGACATGCTAACCACTACTCTGTGGAACCACCCCTATGATTTTCGTAATGAAAATTTTCCCCTAGCTTACTTATTTTAAGAATACAGTATATAATACATATAATATATACTTGACCCTATATTGTTCAAGGGTCAAGTGTATATAAAGCTCACTAGTTTAAGTAAGAGTTGGACCTTGTCTTTGCTCCATTTAATATTTTTATCCAAATTGTGTTTCTGGCAGATGAAGCAGGTTGGTTACCTATTCAGGGCTAAAGCTCTCTACCAGTATTTGTGGAGGGGACCTTTAAGATTTGTTGCCCTGATATATAATCTTATGGAGGCATAGACTAAAGGTCTGTTTCCGATTCGCTTTTGTTTTCTTTTTCAGCCTAAGGTGGTTACTTTTTGGGGTCCTTGAATCCCTTGAGAGCCCCCGATGTGGCAGGGCTCTCAAAGTCCCAGTGGCTGTGGAAGTGAGGGGCTGGAGGGGAAGGCCTGGCAGGGTGGACAGAGGTAGGGGCTTACAGAGGGATATATCTGAGGATGCAAGGTTTCTCGAGCGATGATTAGAGGGTGGAGGAGGAAGGAGGAGCACAGATGATAGGATGAGAGATCTTAGAGGAGCCACTCTGAAGAGATCTGCAGTTTCCCAGAGAAGCCATTAAAGTTCCAAAATCATCCTTAGTAAAGTCATACCAATGAAAAGGAAGTGGACGGAGTGCCGTGATGGACATAGTCAGCAGGGGTGCAAGAAGCGAGTTCGGTCTATGAGAAGCTCCCATGGAAGAAGCAGGATCAACTAGGAAAACAAAGAGGCCTCCCCGGGAGCCAGGAAGGACTTCTAGCCCCAGAGGTACTTAAAAGGAAACCTGGCCTCTCACTCGGCTTCAATGTAGATACTCAGAATCGCAAAAGCAAAATCTGCCCCCACTGCTAACAAACGTGCATATGGCGCAGTGAGTCAGGAGTCAGAATCACCACAAGATGCCCAAATGAGCAGTAGAGGGAGATGAGACAGGTCTTTGTGGGTGCCGCCCTCCACCATGAGGAATGAAATGAGGTCATGTTCAGCCCACATACAGGGGCAGGGCTGGAACCAGAAAGCTGCTGGGGTTTTGTTCCTAGCGCCTGAGAGCTGCCAGAACATTCCCAGTTACCAGGTAGAGCAGGCTTTTGGTCTCTGTCCTGCTGGTCTGCAGGGGCAGATGACCAGCCAATCCGCTTTTGTCCCCAGAATGTTCCTTGTGTTTTTAGGCCTGCTCTCAGCTGAGACCTTTCTTCTGTCACTGCAGCAGCCACACTCACAAGTGCCATCCTGCTCCTCGCCCAGGCTTTTCGAAATAGTGGGTGCAACAGCAGATTGAGATCTTTGCAAAGGCACCAAAGGCATTTCTAGTGATCTTTTACAATTTTAAAAAATGAGCTTAGGAACCAGGTCATATAGTTAGTTCATCTTTAAAAAGAATTTTTAAGAGTCTCAGTAACTCATCCACTGATGCTTACTTGCAATATATTTATGATAAACGTTTCCATTTCCTTTAAGGAAACATGAGTGTCATCTAGAATGTGTTAAATGTGAAAATAAGTATGCCGATGTTGGGGGGCTGGGCCTTGGTCAAATTTAACTGCATGAGATTGGATGCGGTAAAGCACTTTTGTCACAAAGATCAATGTCAGTGGCCCATCTGCCTGCCTCCCACCTCGGCCTGAGCGTGGCGGGGGGCCTCGGCCCAGCTGCCAACTGGGGTCTCGAGGTGGATTCGTAGTGATCGGAGCAGATGGAGGTCATGGTTTCGGGGTTGCCAGGAGAATACTTAACAATGGGTTTACATAAGTAAGGTTTTTTGGAGGTGTTATTATGGTTTTGAGAAAGAGGGCCTGTCCCTCGCCCAGGTCTGTGTGCTGTCTTTGAGGAAATGGATGTTGGATACACACACTGTGGGCCTGTTTGAAAGAAGTAAGTGGGTGGGCAGTTTCTGCGGTGACAGGAAGGCCCCTTCCACTGCCTCCAAGAAGGGAGATGAGTGTGCATCCCAGGAGGCAGGCATCACTTTAGGTGCCCATGCAGGCCCTGTAGTTGGGCTCAGCAGGCAGGCAGCAGGCCAGCAGAAAGGCTCTCCTGAGTGCATGGGTTCACCAGGGAGAGAGGAGCTGGGCTGTTCTTCTGCATCCTACTTCCTTATGGAGAATGGCATGTCCCTTTCCCTTTTTGAACAGAGAGGGCCAGAAGCCGGGGCTGCTTGTGTTGTTTGTTTTCCGCTGCGTTCTTTTTATTCAATACAGTGGCACTGTTGTGGAACCATTGCCGCTATTTCCAGAACTTTTTCATCATCCCAGACAGAAACTGTACCCATTCAGCAGTAATTACCCCTCCTCCCAGCCCCTGATAACCTCTATTCTACGTTCCATTTCTATGGATTTGCCTATTCTAGATATTTCATGTAAGTGTAATCATACAATATTTATCCTTTTGTGTCTGGCTTTACGTAGCATAATGTTTTCAAGGTTCATCCACGTGGTAGCATGTATCAGTGCTTTGTTAATTTTAACAACTAAATAATATTCCACTGTATGAATAGGCCACATTTTGTTATCTATTCATCTGTTGAGGGGACAGTTGGGTTGTTTCTATGTTTTGACTATTGTGAATAACGCTGCTATAAACATGGGTGTACAAGCATTGTTTCAAGCATTGGTTCAAGTCCCTGCTTTCAATTATTTTGGGTATACACTTAGGACTGGAATTGCTGGGTCATGTGGTAATTCTATATTTAACTTTTTGAGGAACCATCAAACTATTTTCCATAGCAACTGCACCATTTTACATTGCTGTCAGCAATGTACAAGGGTTCCAATTTATCCACATCCTCACCAACACTTGTTATTTTCCTTTTTTCCCCCAAACATCCATCCTAGTGGTATCTCATTGTGGTTTTGATTTTCATTTCCATAATAACTAATGATATTGAGCATCTTTTTATGTGCCTGTTGGTCATTTCTATATCTTCTTTGGAGAAATATATATATTCAAGTCCTTTGCCCATTTTCTAATTGGTTTGTTTTGTCTTTTTGTTGTTGCCTTGTAGGAGTTTGTTATATATTCAGAATATTAGACCTTCGTCAGATATGTAATTTGAAAACATTATATCCTATTCTATTCAGTGAGTTATCCTTTAGCTCTCTTGCTAGGGTTTTTACTTTTATTTTTTTTCTTTTGTTGCCTGTGCTTTTGGTGTCATATCTAAGAATCCATGGCCAAATTTAGGGTCGTGAAGATTTACTCCTGTATTTTCTTCTAAGAGTTTTATAGTTTTAGCTCTTAAAGTTTTCAATCCATTTTAAGTTATTTTTAAATAGATGATATGAAGCAAGAGTGCAGGTTTTCTTTTGCTGGAAGAAATTGAATTGTCAGAACCATTTGTTGAAGAGACTCTTCTTTTCCATTGAGTGGAAAAGAAGAGTCTCTTGTAAAAAAAAAAAAATTATTTGATCATAGACATGAATGTGTATTTCTGGCCTCTCAAATCTGTCCCATGGGTCTTTATGTCTACCTTGTACTGGTACTCCACTGTCTTAATTACTGTAGCTTTGTAGTTAGTTTTGAAGTCAGGAAGTGTGAGTCCTCCAACTTTGTTCTTTTTCCAAAATTGTTTTGGCCATTGAAATTCCGCATGACTTTTAGGATGGATTTTTCTATTTCTGCAAAAATGCCATTGGAATTTTGATAGAGATTGCATTGAATCTGTAGATCACTGGGTATTATGGACAGCGTCACAATATCAAGTCTTCTAGTCCATGAACATGGGATGTCTTTTTATTTATTTGTGTCTTCCTCATTTTCTTTCATGTTCTCATGACACTATCACAGGTGCCATCTGTGGAGAGCTCATAAAGGCACAGCCTCCTCAGCCAAACCCAGAACTCCTTGAGCAGCTTCCTCTGGTACTGCCCCCTGAGGCCAAGAGCCATGCAGGTTGACACAAGACACTGCACCAAAGGCTTGCCTTCTCCCCCTCACCATGGGCAAGATAACATATTTGAAAAGTGTGCTTGGCAGTCCACTTAAAAACTTGTTATGGCATGTTTCGAACATATACAAAAGCAGAGAGGATCTGAGGGTGACCCTTGGCTTCCACGCTTTCACCTCCTGGCCAGTGGCCAAGTTTCCTTTGTCCCCCTGTTACCCTTACACCCCCATGGTGGTTTTGAAGCCAAGCCTCAGCATCATCCTTTCCATTTGCATCTCTATAAGGTAACCAGGACTCTTCACCTGCACCCAGGGCTCGGATCCAAAGCAGGACAATTACAGGGCTCTGAGGTTGTCTCCCAGAGAAACTGAGTGACCTCTCCCTTGGCTCTTTCCAATGGCAGAGCAGCAGGCCCTCAGGTCCCAGGACCCAAGACAAGAGGAGCTTCCTGTGTTTTATTTCCCCACAAAGAGCTCATGGGGAAAATCCTAGGTCAGAACATCTGTAAGCCCTGAATGGCTTCCTCTGCCATGTCTATGTGTTTGTTGGTTTGTTTGTTTGTTTGTTTGTTTTTAATGGCATGACCCGGTTTTTCAACACCGCTACCCTCCATTCACTCACTTGCTCACTTTTGTTCTACAAAACTCTGGGCAGACCTGGATGTGTTCTCCCCCCTACAGCTGGATGGGTTCAGCCTCACCCAGCATAGCTGGGCAGAGCAGAATGGTTTTCCCAAACGGGGGTGGGGGGGGTGGGAGAGGGAGGCTCTGCTGTCAGGGATGTCTGATGGGGTTGTGGTTTTTAGAAGGGGAGGAGGCCAGCAGCCAGTGCTCAGCTGGTGGCCAGGGGCAGCCAGTCCCTCTCTCTGGGCCTCAGTCTTCCATACTCATAAGAGAATCCCAGAACTCTCCTCGGGATCCTAGAGGACCAGGTGAAGTGAGCATGAAGCCTATTTCCCTAAGCACTGCATGGCAGCAGGGCACTACCTCGAGTGTCTCCCTGAGCCCCATGCCCCTGGCCCAGGAAGGCCCTGTAAGGGCCAATGGGAGGTAGGCATGGTGGATGACAGGGAAGCATCACAGTCTCTGCACAGTGGGACCACTTTGGCATTGTTTGGAGCCTCCCTGCCTGTCAGGCATGCCACCTTCTCTTGACAGGAAAGGGGAGGAGCTATGGCTGTGTTTCGGCTGGAGGCCAATTCTGACTGCCGCACAGGTGGGGCCCCTCCCTGCTCCCTTATGTCAGCTCTGAGGGACATGATGCTTGCAAGATTATGAACAGACAGACCTGGAGACAGAAATTTAAAAGGCAGATTCTTGCACAATTCCAGTATCATAGGGATTGAAATTTATAGTTCATGATCCCAGAGTCCACCAAGTAATTCACTATTTAAGTGGAATATTCCTTCTTTATTTAGATATTTATTTCTAACACTAACTTTTTTTAATACAGAGAATAAAACAAAATGGCCCATTATCACACCACCCAAACACACTACTAGTAATATAATGTTAAATAAAGCAACACAGGTGTGTGGTTAACGTGCAGGCAGGAGCACAGTGGAAAGTCATGGACACTTTAGGTGGAATAGGCCTTTCCCTACCGTTTCCTGTCATCTGCTCCCTAAAAGAGAGACACTCTGCCCTTATCCACCTTGCCCTCTCCCCATGTGCTCCTTGCACCTGTGTGACATGTCCTGCCCTGTGAAAGCCCTTTCCCAGCGGGGACCTAGGAGCTCCAGCAGAAAGATCAGTTTTGTCAGGCTGGTGGGGCCCAGGGTCCATCTCATACAGAGGCAATCACACTGGCGCCAAGTCCTGCACCTAGTTTCCTGCACATGCCTGGGGCTTCTGGTCTTTCCGTAAGCTGCGTATTTGCCACCTTGGCCCCCTTTTCTCTTGGCTTCATCTTTTTCTCATTGATTCATACGTGCTCTTTGTAACTAGCCCTTGGTCTTATATGTCTCCCAAATTGATGATTGCTTTCATGGAAAATGGAGCTTCAGCAAAGTGGTTCATTTCTCCTGCTTTTTATGAGGCACTGGTGCGTGTGCCCTCATAACCTGGATAGTGCTGGTGAGGACCAGAAAGACTGTCCTCAGTGTCCTGGGCTATTGCCACCTCTCTGGGTCTTCCGTGCTCTCACCTCTGAGGAGGGAAAGGTGAAGGGCAAAGCTAGCCTCAGGGTAGGGATGATGTGGGCTGGATATTGACTCTGGTCATTTTCACTTTACAGTTTCTGTTAATCATGATCTCAAGGCAAAAGAACTCCACACAGGTTCTGTCTGCCTTGCTCTTGAGCTCAGAGAAAGAGTACGGAGGGCAGGCGCTGGCTGGGAAAGCCACTCTGAAAATCAGCGTGGTGCTCAGAGCAGGGAAGTGGGCCAGAGATTCGGACACATTGGGTGCACAGACTTGGACCTGCTGAGCATGTGTCCACTCAGCCTATTTAGGCCACATGGCCTGAGAGAACCTAGAGACCTGGGTGTCTACATTCCCCTGGGCAGGGTCTCAGCTTTCCTGCTTGTTCTCTGATCTGTCTGCCAAGCCCCCGCCTCCTCACAGTCAGGGCGTTGGGATTTAGAGCCCTAGGCTGTCCTCGAGGGGTCCCCTCTCTGAGGCCCTCGGCCTACCTGCTCTCCTGGGTGCGCTTTCCAAGTGGGAACTTCTTGGAGAGCAGGGTTCTGAGGGCCTTTCTTTGCGAATGACCTGTGAGTGACCAAAGAAGCTTCTCACGTTCCTCTTTCTGTCATCGTTAACATGTTCAAGTCTCTGGACTGAAATCTGAGCATTTGCCCTTCTCTGGGAGTCCAGGCCCAGCCCTGTGGTACTGGGTCCCAAGCTATCTGCCCAAAAGGGTGGCATGCCAGGAGAAGGTCGGGGATAGAATTGCCATGTGTGGCTGTCCCCAAGGAGGGTGGTGAGTGTGCCTGGCCCAGTGACTGCCTGTGTCCTTATTTGGAAACTCACACAAGAATCCCAGACTGTCCCAAGTGGGTGCCCATGGGGATTGCACATAGGCTGGTCTCACCTATGCCGTGTGTCCTCTGCTTGGGCCAGCTGTGCCCTTCTCGGTCAGGGCAGTGGCTGACCCTGGACTCACTGAGCAAGAGCTCAGACAAGGAGGCTATGATCAGCAGGCCCCCAGGCAGGACTGTCAGACACCTGCCATCTGAGGCTATGGTCCTAGCCAGAAGCTGTTTGCCAGAGGGAACTCTGCTCCCCTGGCACTGGGGCACTTGGTTGAGCTCTTAAACCTTGGCCGCCATCAGCATAAGGGGGCCAATCAGAGCACCATTAAACTTAGGAGCGAGCAGGTGAGTCAGGTGGGCAGCTCTGCACTAATCCAAGAGGTTTTAGGCTCCCCAGCTGGCTGCAGGGCTGCTTGGCCAGTTACAAAACACTGAAGCCAGCTGCCCTGTACCTGGCTCCCTTCCAACCCCTTCTCTCCCCTCCTGCCTATCCTACCTTTGTCTTATCGCAGATGCTGGAAGTTTCGCCCCTCCTCTTGGCAGCCTTCTCACTGGGCCTGGCACTAGTAGTGCTATTGCTCTTCCTGAGATATCAAGACTTGTTGTTTTTCTACTGGAACGAGTTAGTCCTGAACACCATCTACACACTGCTCATGGGTGACACCAAGGAGCAGCGCATACTCCGTCACGTGCTACAGCATGCAGTGGCGGGAGACCCAGAGAGCGTTCTGGAGACCATGGACACCTACTGCTCACAGAAGGAGTGGGCCATGTGTGTGGGCAGCAAGAAAGGTGGGTAGCCTGGCTGTCGGGTGGTGAATACAGGAATGGGGACCCCAGGCCTGGCAGCACAGCCCCTACGGTAGTGGCCTATTATCACCCCGTTTCCGGGTGTTGTGTTAGGGGCTTTCCCGGAGTCCCGGAGGCCCAAGCCGCCAGCACAGCCTCTCACTCCCCAAACAAGGAAGGGCAAAGGCAGTGCAGAGACCCAGACACCCACATCACTGTTCCCGTAGGGAGGGAAAGACGTTTGACAAACCACCCAGGAGGCCACTGTTCTGAGACCTTCCCCCTTGCCACAGATTGTTGATTGGAGGCAACAGCAGGGGCTACTGCACGGTGGGCAGTGGTTTCCTGTGTGTGCCTGCTGGGCATAAGGGTACACAGTTCTCCTTGGACTCTGCTCAGCCCAGGCACTGGGCCCTTCCCCCAGCTTGCCCTAACCTTTGGACTCCAGCGTAGCACATAGGCATGTGCTGTGCTGCACTCCCTGCGGTTGGGTTCTGGGGACAGACATGACAGCCACTGTTCAGCCCCCTCAGAACCCTTGAAACTGTCCAACTTGAGGGAGCCAGGCAGGCCCTGAGTGCAGCCCATGGGCATGGAGGGGTAGGGGCTTCTGTAGAGGGCTGTTCTTGGTTAGGACAAGTTGGAGTCAGTCAGGGACCATGGAAAAGAGAGAAGGACCAGCGTGTGCAAAGGCGAAGGGGCCTGAGGGCCCAATGGAGCTTGGAAGGTATGTGCAGTGGGACCGGGGCCTTGGGGGAGGGCTGGGGACCAGGCATTGGGAGGGGCTGTCGCTCAATCAGAAGGAACCCCAAGACTGGACGTGAGTCTCCTCACTCTGCCTGTGCTAACCTCCTCCTCCACCCACCCCAGGCCAGATTGTGGACACAGTGGTGCAGGAGCAGAGCCCCTCCATGCTGCTGGAGCTGGGGGCCTACTGCGGTTACTCGGCCATACGGATGGCCCGCCTGATGCCACCCAGTGCCCGCCTGCTCACCATCGAGCTCAATCCCGACTATGCCGCCATCACTCAGCAGATGGTGGACTTCGCAGGCCTGCAGGACAAGGTGCAGCACCTTCCCTGATGACAGATATAGACACTGAGGCTCCAGTGGGAGGGTGGGAGGGAGGGCCCAGGGCATGCTCCATGTAGTTCAAGGCCACATGCACCGTGCTGTAGCCAGGCCCACAGTACCTCCTGGGCCAGATTTCACAGCAGCTCTGTGAGGGCGGTCTTGCTGCCCTTTTTCACCGAGCAGGAAATTCCCAAGGCTGTCCCCAGAACCCCAAAGAAGCTGTCGATGGACGCTCGCCTGGGAGTCCAGGCAGGGTAGTCTCTGACCCCCATGGGCATAGGCACTGATGGGGAGCACTGTTCCAGGTAACCATTGTCGTCGGAGCATCCCAGGACATCATCCCTCAGCTGAAAAAGAAATACGATGTGGATACACTAGACATGGTCTTCCTTGACCACTGGAAGGACCGGTACCTGCCAGACACACTCCTCCTAGAGGTGAGTTGCACAGCTGCCTGTCTGGGATGGGCTGGCTACTGCTGCTGTGGCTGCCCTGTTGATGGGCCTCAGGCTCTCTGAAGAGTCAGGGGCCCTGGGGGCCACAGGTGGCTCATGTTGCCCTGCCTGTGCCAGGGTGGCAGGGTGGGGTGAACCCATGGACCAGATGGTTTGATCTGAAAGGGCACAGGCAGAGGAGGCAGAACAGAAGCAGCCAGACAGCCGTGCCAGCTCTCCCAGCTGTACGGCTGGTGCTGGCTGGGGAAATCAGCATCTCTCCTGCACTTCTTCCTCCCGAGTCTCGTTGTTGTACGTCCTCCTGTGCTCCCGTCCCCCAATCCCACCCCCAAACTGTGCCAGCCCTCAGTGCCAATTGCTCAATCGGCACCACGTGGTGACCAGTGGGGCAGCCTTGTCCCCAGGAGGGTGGAGCTTGGGGTCTTTAGTGAGCTGACGTGTGGAACTTAATACTGATAACTATTGCCTTGTCCCTTCTGGGTGGTCAAGGGGACACTTAGCAGCTCCTTTGCTGTCACAGAGCGCTTGGGACGCTTGGTCCTGCCCCGGCATCCCAGCTGACATTGTCCATCCCGTGCTCATCCACTTCACCTCCCCCATGGGCCAGACACTGCCCAGTGCAAGGGGGCCTTGAGCACAGAGAGCATGGCCGCTGGAGCCTTGTCTGGAGGCCAGGCAGCACCTCGAACCCAGTGGTTCTGGTGCGAGTGGAGGGCCAGGTGCCTGGACATGGTGGGAAGGAAACAGCACTGGCCTGGCGGGCATGAAAGGGCACGAGGGCACGAATGTTCTCGGAGGGGACAGATTTGGGGCAGTGAACAGGGGCTGTGTGTGGAGGGCCTCAGATGCCACGTAGGCAGGGTCACAGGGCTCTAGCAGGTGAGGAAGGAGTCAGACCTGTCTTCAGGAAAGATCCCTGTTGGGCGTGTGGAGAGTGGGAAGGGATGGCTGTGGGGAGGGTGCCCGGAGCTTCTGGGAGGCGCCAAGCACTGGGAGTGGACAGGGAGGGGATCTGGAGACGAGAAGTTGGACCAGTCACCTGCTTTGGCTGAGACAAGAGGTCGGTGGTGGAATTACGAGGAGACCCATAGGCCAGGAATGGGGCAGCTGTGGAGTATGCCTGGGCTGGGGGAGGCCCACCAGACAGAGGGGCATGAACCGAGAAATCGGGTGTTGAGGGCTGAGATCAGGTGGCCAATGCAGCTGGGCCTGTGTCACAGGGAGCAGGAGGATTTCAGCAGCTTTGATGTATGTGATAATTATAGGGGCCTGCATTTACAGAAAAGCAGAAAATGTGGCCATTTAGTAACTAGGAAACTAATAGTTTTCTCAGTGCTCCTTGTTCAGAGCTGGTAATTATCTCAAAAGAGAAGTCATGAATGAGAATGGCTGTACCTTTTAAGCGTGCATTCTGCATCCCTGCAGCCGGAGCTCTGCAGCACCCCGGCCACACCTCCCCTCAGTCGGGGCTCAGGGACTGGCAGGGGCAGGTGGCAATTCAAAGTCAGCCACTTTGAGGAGGTCTCAGTCCCTTGTCACATAGGCCATCTCCACACGGCTGCTGGAGTGTTCTAGCTTCCCCACTGAAGCCAGAGGTGAGTGAGTGAGTAACAGACAGAAGGAGCAATGAGGGCCTAGGTGCCGTGTATGACCTAGTCTCTGAAGCCACACACCATCACTTCTGTCTTCTTTGTCAGAAGCCAGTCCCTGAGCCTAGCCCATATCTACCTGCTGAAGGTCAAAGAACTCTGAAGCTGGTTTAAAACCACCTCATTGCTAGGCTCCCTGGTCCTCTGAACACCGTTTCCACCCCAAGGCTGTTAGCACAAGAGGCTTGCTCAGATGTGGTGAGCTTCTGGCCGGAGGTCTCCAGGGGTTCCGTGTCCTCTTTCAGGAGGCACAGGGTGTCTGGGGAAAGTGGTAAAGGTGCCAACTTCTCCCTTATGACCAGTTTTCTCGAGGATGGCTGGGCCATAGTACCCTTCAAAGATGACCAAAGCTTTCTTCCCTTCATCCCTCCTTTCATGACTAACTGATGGTTTTTAGTGACTGGTATCTTTCAATCCACTGATAGTCTCATCTGTTGTCAGCAGTGCCTCAAGTCCTTGAGCACAACCCTGTAGCCACACAAGGCTGGAGCCCCCGTTCCTGACTCAACTTGTACAATTCCTGCTCCAGACCTGAGCTGCCCTCCTAGGGCCTGGGCGGGGGGTGCCTCCTCCCAGGCTGCTGTCTGTTCTAGGACTTTTTAGGCAATATTGCGGGAAAGTTCTTTTCTTTTCTTTTTTTTTTTAAAGAGAAATCACTCCATGATTTATAGTGATACTTTCTGTTCAAATTCTGGAGGATGGGTTGTGTTTTGTGCAGCTCTGGCCGCAAGGCGCTGTTTCCCCCACAGCCTACAGGCTGCAAGTGACTGCTGCCACCACAAGGGCTGAGACCCCTGTAAGACTATGTGCTAGGGCACATCCCGGAAGGGTAAAGTTATAGCCCCGTGATTTTCAGTCACTTGGATATGCCCCATGCATGTAGTCCTGCTGATAATTTTAGAGACACCTGGGGCCACTTGTTTTTGTTTTCCATGTTTGGGATTTCTTATTTTTTTAACTGTCATGATTATGTTAAAAAAAAAAAAAGGCTTCTCGTTTCATATACTCTAAGCAGCTCCTCCCCCAGTTTCGAGAGACCATGAATGCTAGAAGACTTTGGCTATATCCAACCGTTCCTTCCTTCTGCAGAGCCCAGGCCCGGGAATGCCAGCTGGCTACCCAGCGCCCAGGTGCTGATGGAGGTTGGGCGTGTCATATGCTGGGACTTAGGGGTGTCCAAAGACGACCCCAGAGGGGCAGGCTTGTGAGTGGGGAGATCTGCCCCTCTTTCATACCCCAGCCCTACACGATCACCCTAATCAGGCCAGATGGCACCTCCAGTGACCACCTCCAACAGCCCACAACAGGGCACCAGGTATTTCTCTCACGTGGAAAAGCCACGTTTTCTTGGCACCGGGTGATCAGGAGCCACTGGCCTTAGCACTGTGGCCCGAATCCTGGCCCCATCATCTGCTCTAGCTGTGTACCTGTGTACCATACAGTTCTAGGGGCCAAGGATGCCAGAGTAAACAGAGGAGGAAAAGATCCTTCCTCACAGAACTGACGTTCTAGAGGTGGGACCCGTGCTCAGCACAGCCCATTCCTGTAGTGGTCACTGCCAAGGAGGAGATGGGACAACTGCGGGGAGATCGTCGTGACCCCAGGAGCTGGGGTGGAGCTAAACCCGGGGCCAGCGTATGGAGCCTCTGCCTGGCCAGGACACACCTGTCCTGCTGGTTTGGAACAAGCTCTCTGGGCACCCGACCCTCACCTCCTCCAACCATCTGTCCCTTGCAGGAGTATGGCCTGTTACGGAAGGGGACAGTGTTACTGGCCGACAACGTCATCGTCCCAGGAGCACCGGATTTCCTGGCACACGTGCGAGGAAGCAGCCGCTTTGAGTGCACACACTTCTCCTCCTACCTGGAGCATGCACATGCTGTCGATGGCCTGGAGAAGGCTGTCTACATGGGCCCAGGCAGCCCAGAGCAGCCTTGATGGCCTACCTTGCTCTAGGTCTGTCCTCAATGCAGTACACTTGAGGTCCGCAAGGCCAAGACCCTCCCACACAGACCCCTCTGCACGCAGCTCCAGGCTATCACACACTGAATCTATCCCAAGGGCACTGGCTCAAGGTGCATAATCACTGCAATAAATCTAGGACATATCCGTAAATACCAGATCAAGGCAGGTGGTAACTGTGAGAGTTAACTCACCTTCACCAGCATTCCAGTAGGGTTTCCTAAGTAGACAGGTCCTTGGACACAGGAAGCCGGAGGAAGCTGGGAAATCTGCAAACTGTTGGGCTATGCACCTACAGTCTGTCCTTGAGGTTTGCCGTCACCAGGTGGCAGCAACGCCCCAGGGATGGCACTGTGACGAACACACTGTGCTTCTGATTCCTCTGAGTTCTTTCGTCTTTTTAATGAGATGTAATTTTACTAAGATTGGCTGTTAATAATCTTATATACCAATATCATGATTAAAGGTATTAAAATAATAAAAGATCTAGATATTTAGATATGAGATCAACTTAGTGCTTTTCGACCAATGCGCTCCTTCTTTCTCCCGCTGTCTTCTACTTTGTCACCAAACACATGGCAGCGCTCCCCTTGACAGGATGCTAACGCCACCCTCAGGCCCGGGGAACTCCCAGTCCCAGCACTACTTCTCCTTTGGCCAGGCTGAGGACACAAGTCACAGCCCCACAGGGATATCTGCAGGCTGGGCGGAGCCCCCCACCTGGAGACTGCCTCACCTGGGAAGCCAGAATAGGGCGGCTGGGTGAGCGGGTGTGGGGAAAGGGGGACTTGGCCTTGCAGCAGCGCCAGGCTCGGTCTCTTCAGCACCCAGCTCCGCTGTGTGGCACTGGGTAGAGGCACCATCCCCAGTCCCACTCAGCCCTGTTCACGGAAGAAATAGTGGGCTCTGAACAGGTAGCACGGCACTTCTGCGGGCTGTGCAGCTAGCGAGTGATGAGGTAGAGCTGTTTTGCACCCATTAAATCCATAGATGCCCTCAGTGCCAACCATGTCCCTCCATCCCTGAGCCCCGAGGGTTTGTGCCTCTGGCCATCTCAGAGGCTCCCCAGTGATCACCTTGTCCTGGATGAGACCACTTGTGTCCAGAGAAGCCTCTCACCAGGACGCACTCCAAGGCTCAGGGACTAGCTAACCACCCAAGAGCAAGCCCACTCCTCTTTGCGTGTGGAAAGGGGATCTCAGTGAAGCTGGGGGTATGTGTGTGGGAAACACCCATGGGGCCTGGAAACCAAGCCACTGCTGGACAGAGCAGACACCTGGGGCCACCTTCCTCGATTCCCCCACCTGGCAAACAGGGAGGAGTGAGCAGTTTCTGTTGAGAGGTCTGAGCCATAGAAGAGAAGTAGTTTCTTTGTTGCTTTTTTTTTTTAATTTTTAAATTTCCTTAGAAAAATTTACGTGTTTACCAATACAGTCTTATTTTGGTTTTTTTTTAATGCTTTTTGTCAGTTTTCTGTTTTTAAGTCACAAACAGCAGGCACTGAACAGCAATCCCCCGCTGCTGCTGAGGGTCAGTCCCCGAGGCATCAGTCCCCACGACGTTACTCAGGGCTCTAGCAGACAAGATGTGGAAGCTGCGCCAGGGCCGGCCAGTATCACTCAGGAAGGTCCTGAGATGCACTGGGATTCCACGCGTCCAAGGGCGGGATGGGGGTAAGCACAGTCTGCCCCCCATCTTGCTGCCTTCAACCTGCTTTGCGTGGGCCAGCCCCACCGGAGCAGCCCCCGCCCATGGTTGGCTTGCCATGGAGTGGGTTGGGGAGCCCAGGGGATCCCCTCCACCCTTCAGAGTCAAACTCTTGAGCCCCCTTCCCTGCTCAGCTGGTTGCCCCCAGGACTGGGCTGCCCTGCTCCTCTGGGGCACTGCACACAAAGGGCCATACTCTCCTATTTCTTCAGCCCCAAAGTGGTTAGGCCTCCTCTCCTGCTGCCTCCCTGGGCCCTATCCCATAGCCCCACTGGCCTTCTCTCTCTCTCACACACAGCACCAAGTCAGTAAACAGCTAACTGCCTAGGGAATTAGGAGGGAGGGATCCAGGGGTCAGGAAGGAAGGTGTGTCCAGAAAGTCCCGCCTTGGGTCCGATGCAGAGGCACTGTCAACCTCTGCCGCCAGGGGGCTCCAAGCTCCACAGCAGGGTCTGTGCAGGCCGGCCCTGGAGTTCCCTTCTTCCTGTGACCAAATCCCTAAGAACGAAAGGCTAGGCCCGGGCCCTGAGAAGGGAGAAGGGAAGGCTGAGCAGCGTGCCTAGGGGCTGGGGGCTGCCTCCATAAGCTAGATACATGGAGGCCTGTACGAAGGCAGCTGCTGTGGGTGGCGTGGGCCAACCCTGAGGGTCTCAGCACCAGGGCCAATTCCAACTTGCTGGAACTCTGGGGCCATGTGCTTGGGGTATTTGAAGGGGGGTGGGGGGACTGTCACTGCTCTTATCCCATCTCATCCAAGCCCTGATGGCACAGTGCTTAGACCCAGGTTGCAGGCCCAGGGAGGCCCTTCCCTTTCACACCTCAACTTGTCCTTCCTAAGATGGGCATGTGGGCTGGCTGGGCTCGAGGCAGGGGTCCTCCCAGGGAGCACTCACGGAAAGCAGAGCATGCAGCTATCAGAGATTAACGAGAAGCCCCTGCCCCCAGGATAGGAGACAGAAAAACAACCAGAAGAGAGAACGTACCAGGCATGCAAGCTAGACCCAGGAGTCAACGGGCTGAGGCTTAGTGTCCCCCACGGCGTCAACCAGCCTGACTGCGGGCCTACTGGGCCCAGGAGGAGGAGCTTTCCTGCTGGGGTCGGGCTGTAGCGGACAGGCAGTGGGCAGGAAGGCAGGAAGGCATTAGAGGCAGAACACAGCAGATTAGTCAGAGCTGACAGTGGAGGCTGGTCTGGTCGGTGAAGCAGGGCTGATGCTGGTGCTCAGGGGGGGAGTGCTGGGGTAGAGGGGAGCTGGGCTAGTATGGGTCACACAGATCTAGAGTGGGCTGTGCCCAAAGCCAGAGGACTGGTGCAGAGGAGGCGGCAGGTGCTGCCCGGAGGTAGGACCATGGTAGGCCCTTGGCTACACTCACACGCAGGGAAGGATACAGACACACTTGTTCAGACTTCTCCAGACCTGTGTACTCTGCTAGGCTGTGTCCCCTGTCACTTGCCCCCTCCCTCCCAGTTGGTGTAAGCTTCAAACCAGCTGTACTCACAGACTGATTTGATGTGAGGTTCCCAAGTGGAAGGGGCCAATGCTCAGGTTTGGTCTCCCGCCAGACCAAACTCAGCAACTTCCCTGGGCCCCTCTATAGGAAACCCCAAGACATGCTACCTCCCTGGATACCTGCCCACAGCTACTCACTTTCAACGGTTCCTTCTCTGAGGTCTCCCCTGCGGAGGCACTGCCTCGAGCCCTCTTCTCCCTTCGGTCCACCGTGGAGTATCCGTCTGCGGGGTGGTGGCACGAGGGGAACTCTGAGGGGCAGGCACCACAGGAGTAGATCTCTCTCTCAGCCCGGACAAGGGGCTTTTGGGACAGGGTGCATCTGAAGAGGACCGCCCCCCCGCACCTGCCCTTCCCCAGTACTACCCTGGAAGACAGGGACAGGTCTTCTCATAGCCCCTCCCCCCAGCTCTTACCACAACCTTGCCTCTTGTGGCTCGAGACCTGCAGCCACTCACTTGCTACCCCTGGGCAGCTCCCAACCTTCCAGCATCCCCTTAACTAGCAGACCAGAGACTGTAGCTGGGCACTGACCTTCCCTGGCTGCCCTGCTCCTCATTTCCTGAGCACCCCTAAACCAAATCTCTTTTCCAACCAGCACCTCTTGAGAAGGCCTTCCCAGCACCAGACACACAGGAGCGTGCGTGCGCGCGCACACGCACACACAGACACACATGATCAGCAAAACCACCTGGCCCATCTCAGACTCCTTTCCTCCCCATACAGGAAACAAGCAGTCCTGCACCTGTACTCACCTGGGCCAAGGGCCTCCATGGGGATCATGTCCCGGCTGCCTAGCTTCTCACCATCTGCAAGACACAAGCAAGCAGCTGGCTGCTGCAAACAGCAGCTGGGGGACTAGGGCGGACAAATCCATGGGACCCTGGGTACCCTCTGTCACTAACATCTTTGCACCCTTCTACTGGGCCACTGCCCACTAGTACCCCCACACCAGCTTAGCATCAATGTGGTCACCATGGGTGGAGAGGATGTAGGTGACTGCAAACAGGGAAAGGAGCCACCCCGGGGCCATTTTCCTGTAAAAAGGTCTGCCTCCCTCCTCCACCCCTCACCTGCCTTGTCATCATCAATGTACCCAGGTGGAGGAGCCACTCTTGAACCTCAAGGATGGATTCCTATGCCCGCCCCACCCCCAACCTTATCTCGTACTCACCAAGGCTCTTGTCCACCAGCGGCAGCGTGCTGTCATCGAAGCCTCCGGGACTCAGTGTTCCCTTGGGCCCTTTGGCATTAGCAGCAGCTGACTGGAGGAGGGAACAAAATAGACAGAGGGTGGGGGTCACGGGCGCTCCAGCAGGTGAACCACTCTGGCAAAGTGAGAGGAAAGCTTGCGCAGGCCGCACCTGGAAGCGCGCCTTGGTCCAGCCATCCTTCTGCAGGGCACCACGAAGCTCTCTGTAGCTCCACACAGTCTGCAGCACGTGGGACGCGGCCTTCGCCTCGCGCACCGATTGGCTGAGGCAGGGCCGGGGTGGGGTCAGTGTCCGGCCCCGCCCCAGCCGCCCCAGGCCCACCCCCGGACCCCACTCCCACCCACCTGGAGGCACACAGGGCCACTAGAGCTGGCACGCCGCGAGCCTGCAGTAGCGAGCGCGCGTTGTCCAGGCTGTCGGACACGATCTCGTGGATGGTGTTAAGCACAGCCACCACCGTGTCCTCCTCCAAGCGGGCCCCGGGTCGTGCTGGAGCCTGCGCATTGCGCACATTCCGCACCAGCTCCGTCATGGCATAGCTCCCTGAGAGGCAAGGTCGGGTGTTAGGACATGCCCCTGCCCGACCCTGCAGGGAGGAGCGGGATTCAGAGAAAGGAAGCCAACAACGACCGGATGCACAGGGGGCTAGAAGACCAGAGCTCCTGCAGCTGAGACCGAGCCACTGGGACGGGGCCGGAACTCTGAACCTCCTGACCCCCAGCCCCCAACGGTAGCCCAGCCTGTTTACATTCGACTAAGCCCTGTCCGCGTCCTCACCGATGAGATCCTTGTTGCGCCGGTCCAGCGAGAGGTTACGCAGGGCGATGGCGACAGCACGCACCACTTTATCGGTTTCCGACTGCAGCAGCTCCACCAGAACCGGCAGACCGCGCTCTTTGCGCACCGTGGCGCGAATGTACGTGGCCCACTGTGGCAGCGGCAGCAGAGGTGGAGAGCGGCGGAGGTGGAGAGCGTGCTCAGCACGCAGAGTCGCGCCACACATGCCACTCTCCCATGTGAGTCCTGACCACTCCCTCCAGCTGCACTGTCCTGACAAAGCCCGATCCCAGCAGTTCAACTCCACCTCCACAAGAAGCCTCCCCACCCCACCACCCAGGGCACAGTGCTTGCAGCCTTTGAGCCATGAACCTCCCAGACCTTGGAGAGGCGCTGTGCAGGGGCGGGCACTGAAAGGGACGCCTGGGATTCTCTGTGTCCCCTCCCTGCCAGACTTGGCCTCTCACCATCCAATTGCCAGCACTGAGGTTCTGTAGGGCACCAGCTGCAGCCTCCAGGGTGTTGAAGTTCCGGCTCTCCGTAAGAAGGGAGAGGTAGAGACGCACCACCTCGGGCTGGTACAGCAACTCAAAGCCTGGGCACAGAGCACCCGCCACCCACGGTCACCCAGACCTCCTCCCATCACCCCGTCTCCCTCCCTCGCCTCCTAGGGCAAGGGTGAGCTGGAGCCCAGGGGATGAGTGTGGTGTAGTGAGGGGGCGTTTAACATCAATGTTTCGACCATCCAAGAGGAAAAGCATTTTCACTTCACAGAGAAACAAAGAGGCTCAGTGAGGAGGCAGTGGGTTTGGGTGAAGTTGTTCTTCCCTTAACTCTGCTGCCAAAGAAATGAGATTAGAACTGTCAGGCAACTGGAGCATCCAAGAGGCCTGAGGTGGGGAGAAAGGCAGCAACCAGGGCAGCTCCCCTAGCAACAGGACCTGACCTTCGGACTACTAACTAGGGCCTTGTAAACATGGCCACACCCCTAGTAACAGCATTCAAATTCTCTAGCAACAAGGCCCAACCTCCTGGGTAACTAACAGAAGCCCCTGCAACTGGAGAGTGGGGCCTAACAGCAAGACCCATCTTTCCTAACAACAAGGCCCAATCTCTCCCATGTGTAACTGAGGCTGTGTTACCAGGGTCATGGCCCTAGCAACAGGGCCCAGCCTCCATGAGGCCCAGGCCTGACAGCAGTGCTCCCCTACCAGAGTTTCTAAGATAAGAGACAGAGCAGCCTTCCAAGGCTGCTGTCCCCACACTGGGGCTTCTATTCTCGGACATTACCTCCCTGCCCCATCCTCCTGCCCCAAATGTCATCAACCTCTCCCCAGTCCTCATGTCCCATGCTCCCTCCACTTCAGGCTGGCTGGGCTTCCTGTTCTCCAAACACACTGCTCCCTCAGGTGTTGGCCCAGGTTAGCTCCTCAGCCTGTGATGCTCCCCCAAACCTCCTGTTGGCTGGTCCTTTCCACCCTGTTTGGGGGCATCTGAGCTCACAGAGGGGGCTGTGGCCTGGGGCTCACCAGGTGGGACCTCTCTCACTCAGGCTGGATTCCCATTATTCAGAACAGTAGCAGCACACAGTAGGGCTCCAACAGACACAGGACAAGGACAGACCACTCTATCCCTCCATGAGTCAGGGTGATCTGGCCTAGCCTCTGTACTGAATCTGACTGCATCCTCCCAGCTCCCAAATCTCTCAGAGTTGAACCTGAGCCCCTCAGCTGACACTGGAGGCCCTGCTGGCCAGCCTTTGCCCTTCACTGAGGGCCTCACTCCAAAACCATGTGACTAGCAAGTGCCTGGCCTGTCGCCCCACCCTACCTAAAGTGACCTGTGGCACTGACCCTGATTCTAAACCCTCAGCAAGTACCCAGGAACAAGATGGTCCTCTGGGGAACTCCAAACCTGTGGTCCTCAGTTTCTCCATCATATCCCCCAAGGCCCTTTGGGCCTGCTCGGTGGCACAAAGCTTCACTACCTGGACAGGCCTGAGCCTGAACTCCACCTCCTGCATAGGCCTAAGCCTGGACTCTGCCTCCACCCACTCACCTTTAGCGGCCTCAGTTCTCTTGGGCAGGTCCAGCGTGTCAAAGTTCCGGTCCATCTCACCATCTTTCTTCCCTGGAACAGAAGAGCAGTGGAGGTGAGGCAGACCCTGTGGTGGGCAGGTGTTTGTTAGGAGGGTTGGACACAGCACTTTCCTGCCCAGAACTCAAAAAGCACCTCCATGTCCAAACCTAAGCACCAAGAGGCCAAGGGAACAGAGATGTTGAGTTAGTCCAGGGGACAGCAGTGGGGGCAAAGGAACCTGGGGACATCACAGCCCTGCCCTGAGCAGCTAGAACTTATCTTCCATCGGGTGCTAGGAGCTGCATTGCAGACCTGCCCAAGGGCCTCCTTGCAGCTGCCAGAAGTGTGAACTAAGGGATCCAGGAGCTTGGCTGGGTGACAGGTAGGTACAGACGGGGATGCTGAGGGCTAACAGGACACGCCTGGCTGCACAATGAAGCAGGGCTCGGGCTGTGCCCCACCCATGGGAAAACTTGCCCCTACCTGGGACCTGGACCCTGTTCCAGGCTCCGTTGACCAGGAGACCCCTCACTCACAAGCCAAGAGCCTGCAGCAGCACCACCCAACACCTGTCAATCTCAACCTGCACACCTCTGCGAGTATGTCACCACTTCTCAGCCACCATCCCCACCTCAGAGGGAGTCTCTCCTCCTTTGAAAGGCAGCGGAGCTGAGTTCAGATGATGTGGATCCCCGCCCTACCTGGCCTCCTGGGGCCTTTGTGTGGTCTTTGTCTTGAGTCACACATCACCCCATTCCATTAGAGAGACATACTCTGTTCCCTGGTGCCCCTGAGGATTGACAACCGCACGCCCTGCCTGTCTCAGCTCTGCCCTAGCTCCAGTTCCAGACCCAGCACTGCCTGAGGAACAGAGTCTGAGGTTACAGGGGGATAGCCCCTTGGCGTCCAAACCCATCCAAGGTATGATATTCCTGTCACTGTCGTAGAGAAGACTGCTCAGGGAAGGAACCGGACAGCAATAGGGCAGGGCCCTGAGGCTGGGAGGCCTGCAATTGCCATGGAGACGACTACCTGAGGGGTAAGAGGGGTTGCCTCCCTGGTGTGCACCAGGCCTAAATGTCGGGACAAACAGGGACTCACCTTGATGGAACCACTCCTCTGAGCAGCCGGAGGAAGCACAAGAGAGAGGAGACGAGCCTGAGCAGGCAGCAACCCCACACCCTCCCAGGGGACTTCAACTTCCCACTGTGCACCCTGGGTTGAACAGGTGGGACGTGGAATCTCACCCCATTTATTTTTGGAAGCTGAGTGCCCACAAGTACGACAGGGATCAGAAAAGGCCCACGTGGGTGGGCAGGTGAAGGTGGTGCACAGACTACGTAGCAGCTACTGGGGAATGTTGGAATCTGCACTCTGCAGGTGAGAGTGGTATGCAGGTGAGGTGGGGTCCTGCCCTCAGGGGTCTCAGAGTCTTCAGGTGGTCTGTCAACACCGGGAAGTCGCATCATCTTCAGTGGTTTCTAAACTTGGACCCACAGAACCCTTCCTAGAGCTGAGGGACTGGGTCCAGGCATGGTTGGGTACCATCATGTGCCTTCCTATCATCCCCTGGGGGCCCCACAGTGCAGATGAGCAAAGGCTGGGTCTGTCAGCTGGGTACCCCAGGATGGTATGCTCTCCTGCTTGCCCACTGGGAGCTGAACATGACTGTCATGGGTATGGAGAGCATTCAGCCGGGGAGCAGGGAGGAGTGGTTTTAAAGTGGTACACCAGTCCCACCTTTGGCCTTCTTGCCACCAAAGCAGCCAGCGTCATCCCGCCTCCGGCGCTGGGAGCCCGCAGTACTGCCTGGGGGCCCAGGCTCAGCCTCCTGGTACCTGTCAGCCCCAGGTACCTCCTTGTGCACGTGGTAGGACAGGTTCCGCATGATGCACACGCAGTTCTCCACCGACTGTGGGGAGAGGAGAGCTGGTGGGGCATGGCCAGGTGGGTGAGGGGAATGCTGACCCTCTCAGAGAAGACTGGCCACAGGCAAGTGTGCACTGAGGGGACCAGGGGTGTAGAGACATGGAAGTCTGAGCGAGGGGGCCCACAGAGGCAAGAACCCTCAGGGATGGGCAGAGGGAGGAAAAGGGTGAAATACCTGCTGCGTGGAGGGCCTTGTCTGTGGCTTTGTGGCAGGCCCACTTCATGATACGGCCACTAGAAGGTAATCCACACTGTCCCAGATGTGCGCACCTATTCCCCTCTGTGCTGCCCAGACAGTTCAAGCCTCCTAGGCCCCATCTGGTCTGTCTCCCCAACACTTTGTGGGAGGTTATGAGACTAAGCCTGTCTGAGACCTGCTGGGACCGCCCTGTCTTGCCCACCCACCTTGTTGTCTGTGTCCTTCCTGCCCACTGCTGACTGCAAGGCGTGCAGGAGTGCATCCACCAGCCCTTCGCACTCCCGGAGTCGCCGCCGGGCCTCTGCGCCATCTGAGCTCACGTTCCTGGGTGGCCAAGAGCAAGCCCTGTGACCCCTGGCTCCCAGGGGAACTCCCCCAGTCCCCACCTGGCCCTGGGGTCTTGTCTTCATCTGCAAAATGGGCCCTGACACTGCCCTACTGGGGCTATTGGCAGGTGACAGCAGCCTGGAGCAGTGACAGTGGGGCAGGGGTGGCCTGATGGCTGAGACCCTGGGGAAGGAGGCCTAGCCTGGCATCTCCTGAGGTGGTAGGAGTGCTTCACTGATCCCAGATAAATTGGAAAGGGACAGAGGTAGGTTCAGAGTCCCGAACCTGTACACGGGTAATTCTGGGCTCCTCTTGCCCCAGTGGAAGCTCTGGGCTCTGCTTTTCCTGAGGTCAGGACTCTGAAGGGCCACAGGGGTGTGTCTTAATGAATAGTCAGGACCATGGGGACCCAGGACTACCTGTAAGGTCTCTGCAGGGCCTCCTAGGGTGGGGGCGGGGCAGAGGTCACAGTAGGTGGAATGAGGCCTCTGAAGCAGACTAGAGATGAGGGTCCTGGTTCTCCCACCCTTGGCTGTCACAGTGATAGGACAGTGAGTCGAAGCTGGTCAGGGCTGGAGCCATGAGGTACTGGCACAACAAGGTGGCAGACCTTGTCCAGAGGCAGCCCTTGGGGATGAGTACAACCCCATCAGGCCCCATTCTCGGGACTCTGGGGAGGAATTGTGACATGGCTCTGAAGCCCTAAGGCCAGGGTGGTTAGTTGCCTTCTACCTTATCTGGGACACAAGGATATGACTATCTCCAGGACAGCTATTTGCATGCACGCTCTGGTGCCTGGCTCCTGCCTTCTTGACCAAGAACAGCCCTGGGAGGCTGCTTGGGGGGGCCCAAGCCCAGCCCCGCCCCCACCTCAAGCAGCCCGAAGTGTTCTTGAAGACAGTAGTCCACTCAGCATCCCGTGGCTTGGAGTCCTCATTGGGCTCTCGCTCCCAGCCCGAGTGGGGCACAATGACCTCGTGGGTCAGTGTCTGCAGGCCATGGTCAATGATGACCATCTTCAGGGGCTCGTAGGATGACAAGTTCCAGAGTGTGCCTGCGGGGCGCCATTGACCAGCCAGTGCTGACCACAGGCACTGCCTCCCTACCTCCCATGTGACCCTGTTCAGGACCTGCCCGCCCCACCCTCCATTGTGCCCCAACTGAGACCAGAAAGGACGAAGTGACAAAAGCTGTGAAAAGTGCTGGGTGCCTCCCCTG
Source organism: Pteropus medius (assembly GCF_902729225.1). NCBI lineage: Eukaryota > Metazoa > Chordata > Mammalia > Chiroptera > Pteropodidae > Pteropus > Pteropus medius. Next base: position 5,052,994 of record NW_024344436.1, on the reverse strand, counting down.
GCCTGGGCATACAGCACCAAGCAGTGGCTTCCAAGGGACCTGGGGCTGGACCCAACAGGTACCTTCTCATCTCCACCTCTTTCCAGCCACATGAGTGGGGGGGACTATCACTCCTGGGGCCATGAGGCCACACTAAGAGGTGGTCACATAACCCTGACTGGCCGCTCAGGTCCCAAAAGGCACAGTCCCCACCACTGCCTTATTGGGGGTTGGACCAGGGAGGCTGGACTCAGAGTTGTTGTCACAGGGACATGGGGCCCGGTGGAGAAAGCCTGCCTGAGGGGCCTAGTGCCAAGGCCACCAGTGGCAGCAAAGTTCAGAGGTAGAGACTGGGGACCTTTCATAGTGTCAGAGCCTCATGCATGCCACCAACAGCTGAGACTCCTGACTAAACAGGGTGCCTTGGCCAAGCCTCGCTCTCACCTCCTGATAGGGGATGCAGGGCAGCTAGGTGCCACTCACCTGTGACGAGCTCTCGGACCTCATTGTCCCGGGCGGCCCGCAGTAGGCGCACCAGGGCGGGCACACCGCCACAGTCCCGAATGGCGGCCTTGTTGTCAGTGTCTCGGCCATAGGAGAGGTTGCGCAGTGCCCCACAGGCCCGGCGCCGAACCTCCGCCCTTGGGTGGTCTAGTAGAGCCACGAGCAGCGGCAGCCCCCGCAGCTGCCGCACACGCCGCTTGACACCCTCGTTCTCGAAGCACAGGTGCTGCAGGTAAGCAGCTGCATTGGCTTTCACAGGGTCCACAGGGTGCCGTAGCATGGCCAGTACCTCAGGCAGCTCGGGGTCCCGCCAGCGAGGCTCCTTGCGGGCACTGTCAACCGAGGGTGAGCGCCGCACCACCCGGTCCAGGCTGCCCAAACTGCCCTGTTCTGGCTGGGCCAGGGGTGCTGCTGCAGCCGGGAACGGAGGCCGCTCCTCTATCAGCTCACCGCCATCATCTGCCACATCCTCATAGGCCCTGTGCAGGTGAGTAAGGTACATGAACATCTTCTCAGCAGCCACCAGCCCTGCCCCCAAGCTGCCCCAACACACCTTCTCCAGGGGACATAAACCCAGAGGGTGGGACTAGGCCTAGAGCATTGGTACTTGGCCCTAAGCACTGTGTGGGTACTGAGAGTCACACTCTAGTCCAGCAAGAACTGACTCAAAACCAGTAACAGAGCTAAACCCCAGCCAATGGTCATCAGAACTTGCATTCCTCCCAGACAGGAGCTCACTCACGCCCGACACTAGGCAATATGCCCCAATTCTGCACTAAATGTACTCCTGTTCCTGTCTTTGACTGGGGTCCCACCTTCCAATGAGGCCTGTCTCTGGCTAGTGCCAGGATTTGGATCCTCCCTGCACATGGCCATCTTGGAGGGACCATCTGAAGGACATTCAGAGCACCAGTCCCCCAGGTAACAAGATATCCCTGTGAGTTGTCACCATCAAACCCATTTCCCAGGGGAGGGGCTGAGGCTAGGAGGGATCAGGTGTCTTGCCCATGGTAATGCAGCATAATCCACTCAGGCTGTGGTCATGTTCCCACCCTACAGATAGAGAAACTGAAAGCAAAGGGGACAGAACCAGAGGCTACACTGGGATGGGTCAGGCCATCTGGGTTCTTATTGCTACGTTCATGGGGAAATTGAGTCTTTGGGAAAGGCTGGGGCCTCAAGCTCAGAGAACCTGAGCCTCTTGGGCTTGTGTCTTCAGGGTCATCTGCCTAGAGCAAGGGCAACAGGTGTTGAGCACTGTCACCCACTTCTTTCATGCCCCAGACTGACAGGAAAGGTGCAACTTCCACCATCCCAGAACCTGCCCTTGCTTCTCTACTTGAGAAGAACAGAGGCCAATTCCAAGTAATGTGTGTGTGACTAACTTAGCCCCCAGCAGCTAGACTACATGTGGGGTACTCTGTGGTGGGGAGAGTGGAAGGCAAACTCCCTGGAGGCAGTGGCAGGGCACAGGGTGCTCACCTAGTGCGAAGGCCCCGCCCACAGTCAGGCCTCCTCCTCATGGCTGTGCTATAGTCAGGCTCCAGCTCCGGGCCACCCCCGTCATCGGCAGCAAGGCTGCGTGTGTCGTCCTCCAGGCCGTAGGGCTCTGCCTGGAAGCGCTCAGGCTGGGAGCAGCTGGCAGGTGGCACAGGCTCAGGGCCCTCGGAGAAGGCCTCACGGCGGCCAGGCAATGTGAAGCAGCCATCGCCAGGGCCTGGGCCAAGGGGGCCACCACGCGGGGGTCGCACACCCAACCCACGGGACAGGCTGCCATAGCTGGGGATGTCACGGGGTTCGGGGCTGTCAGGAAAGCCGCCCCCGCTGCTGAGGTAGGTGCGGGAAAGTGTGGCCACCGGGCCACCCCCACGCAGCAGGAAGTGCCGGTCCAGGGGGCCATCAGCGAAGGGCCCTAGCGGAGGGCCACTGTCCAGGAGAGGGAGGCCATCTGGGCCCATGGGCACCTGGCGCACTGTTCGTGTAGTCACAGTCTTGACTGTCTTGGTGACCTGGTGAGTAAGTGGGTAGCCGATGGGTCGGGCAGCCTGAGAAGCCGGACACTGTCTGGCAGGGACAGAGTGGCCTCAGTCTTCCACCACAACGAATGGCGCCAGGGAGATTGGGACGTGCGCCCACTCTACAAATGGGACAACTGCGGCTGCATACGCCACTTGCCCACCACCAGGGCCCGGCCATACCTTGGTCTCTGTGCGCCGCGTAGTACCATCTTCTGATGTGACAATGGACACGTGGGAGGTGGGTGTGCCAGGGTCTTCCTCCACTGTCACGGTTTCCTCCAGCACCTCAGGCGCCTCCGGCATCGTGGCCAGTGAGACCTGGCTGCCCGGGCTCTGCTCCTGGGCAAGTGAGGGGCAGGTGTCGGTGGAGGACCCAGTGTTCACCTCTCTCTGGAGTGCAGATGCTCTTGCTGGCGTGGATGCCAGGAATGCCTTCATCCCCACCCCTGGAACCCACCCACCCTAAGGCCTGTCTCAGCCCCCGCTGGTGAGGACGGCAGCATGTCCCTGCCTCTGAATGCTGAGGCGCTGAAGCTGCCCTGTTGCCCTATCCCAAGGGGGTCCTTGGGGACTAGCCTCCAATTCCAGGACCTCCTGGGGCTGAGCTAGCAGATAAAGTCCCAGACCTCAATGGTGCAGTCTTGGGCAGCCCTGTCTGAGCTATAAGGACTGACTACCGCAGGCTCCTGGAGGATCAAGAAAGCCAGGTGGGACCCACGGGATGCTCTCCTGACTTTGCTCACTGTCGCTAGCTGGGCCCTCCAGGTGTCCTGGGCCTCCTCCCTGCCCCACCTCAGGAACCTTGAGTGCAGAGGCCTTGGGGTGGCAGATTCAGTACTGCTCACCAGCTCCCTGTGGTTACGCCCAGGCTCCTACCATCCCCAAAGGCAGTTAGACGCCCTCGCAGGACAGAAATACCCAGCTCCCAGAATGCCCTGTGCACTCAGAGCACCAAAATACCCTCACTCCTTCCGGCCCAGCCACTCTTAGGGTGTTTGGTGGGTAAGGCCTGGCTCTACCTCACTTAGTGCCGCCTCCCACCAAGACCCTAGGTGTCACATCAGAGCCCAAAGTGAGTGCGTTCAGACCAAGACCTGGCTTGTCCTTGACAAGCACACTGGTGTCCCCTCCCTGTACAACCCCCCAGATCTCCCTCAGCCCTCAGTTCTCAGACACCTGCCTCATTCTCAACCTGTACCCACCCTGCCCCTGCCTTGCTATCGTCCCTGCAGGGGATGACCATGATAGAATTTTAGGCAAGACAACTCTGGACAGAGGTCTTTCTAAGGCCCAGACTTGCCAGTGAGGAAACTGAGGCTCAAAGAGGACAGGCCAGCCGGACGCAGAGCTAGGCCAGATCCCTGTTGTGCTGAGTGGCACAGGGACTGAGAGTATACCCTTGGGCCACTGACCACATGGATCCTCCATACAGTGCCAGCATCCCAGGATCAGCATCTGGCCAGGACAAATAGGGGCTGAAACCCAAGCTGCGGGGGCTGGCAATTGAGAACACATTCCCGGACAGCCAGGGCTGGGTCAGCAGGAGGACAGGCTCTGCTCTGTGGCCCAGGCCCCATGCCTTGCAGGACGGGTCCCCTGCCTGGGCCCCAGGCCCCTGAAGCCAGTACACAGAGCTGAAGCCCAGGGAAGGCCAGGAGCCTCACCCACGTCTGCCCGGCATCAGAGCCCTACTCCGCTCTTGTCCCTGGGCCTCAGAGGTATTCAGGGCAAGGTGGCCAGGTATGCTTTCAAGGTCTGCCTCCCGAGGTCCTCGGGGTATAACAGCTCCCCGGGTTGGGGTCCTGTCCTGAAGAAATATTTGACCTTCTCAGCTGCTCTTAATGTTGAGATTCTGGGCCCCTTCAACCTCTTCAGGGGTCCAGGGAGGGGCCTGCACCAACATGTTAGGACAGGCACATCCCTAGGGCTCTGGTGACATAGAAAGAAAAAGCTGTAGAATATGCACCCCCATCCCCTCCAAGCAGAAGACAACACATATTTTATAAAAGGTAAACTGAGGCCTGAAAGAGGGGAGAAGATCTACCCAGATCTTCACAAACTGCTAACAGGAATTTCAGGCACTCATACAGAAGTCAGTTTTGCAAAGCCTCTTAGCCACACCTCATCCCTCATGGGCCACAGCCTTGGCTGTAAACTTCTCAGTCTTAGGATGCAGGTGAAGTGCCTGTTGGAGACTTGGCTAGAAAGGAGAAGCACTGTTCCCTGGGAAAGAGAAGGAAACTGAGGCCCAGAGTGGGGACATGCTGATGGGCTGCCAGGCACGGTGGCCTGGGCTCTTCGAAGACACTGGGGAGCTAGGACAGCTCTGGAGCAGAAGGTTCAGACGCAGCCAGTCTTTGCTGGGGCCTTGGCTGGCCCATTTTTATTTGGCAACTGCAGGAGCAAATGTGTAGCAGGCACTGAACTCTCTCTGCTAGGACCTAAGGTGGGACGGTTGAGGGGCAGGCATGGAAGGGCCTCAGGCCTCATTGTGGTGGCTACAAGTGCAGGGAAGCAGAGAAAAGCAAGACTGACATGAGGGGACCAGGATCTTACCCAGAACACTGCCAGTGGGATATGGCCTCTCAGTAGGTTTGTGCATATTTGCATACCTTAACGCTATCAGAGAAGGGTCCCTACTCTCTGGCTGGGCGGGGAGGACAGGGAGCACTTCTCAGACCCCAGTGCTACTCTGTAGCCCAGCTTATTTTTCTCACTCTGGCCTGTGGTGAGCTTCTGATACAGTGTACAGTGCAGGAAGATGAGGGAATGGGGTGTCCAGAAGAGCCAGGGCCCCTAAGAAGGCCGGGCAACCCTGCAGCATCACCCACCAACACCCAGCCAGGGCAGCCCAGCAGCGGGATCCCAAGGCACCAAGAACCCCTGCTGGTAAATGACCTCAGGGAGCTAAAAATGGGCGATGACTTCACCAAGGCAGGCAGGCAGAAGCATGAGTCAGCGGGTGATCACTGAAAGGCCTGGCCCCCATTACATACGCCTGGGCACACACATGCAGACAGGGACCTGGACACATACATGTGCATGTACCTGGTCCTTCTAACAGGGATACGTGTATGCGTGAGCACCCAGCCTGGCTCACAGGCCTGAGCACAGCACTCTGCTCTAATGAAACCCAGTGCACAGTGCCCACCGTTTGCAGAGGCACTGCACATATGCACACATCCCCATCACCTCCTCCTGTCTTCCACCACATGTCCGGACTCCCTCAACCAACACCTATGTGTCCACGATGGGGGTCTCAGAGATGGCAGCACATGCGGGAACTGAGGCCTGGGGTTGGGAGAGGCACAAGATCGAGTCTCAGCTTAGGCCTCTGCAACATCTTTAGGGTGGGGATATGGGATCATGGGCTGACGACTAGCACAAGCACAATTGGCACTTAACAGAGACAGTTGACCAGGGTGCGTGGATACTCGTCTGGCTTCAAGGCCCTGCTCTAGGGCCCAATGTCCCATGTATACCTACCCAGGCTGACCCCTGGCCCAGTAGCCCCAGGTCCCCCCAGACCCCAAACATGAACATGAGCCTGAACAAACTACCCCAACACGCTCCCACTTCCCAAATCCTGCCAAGTCCTGTCAACTATTGTCACCCTTTCCCCAGCCCCCGCCTCATCCTTGCCACTCTCACTGAGACCACTGTCCAACCTCCCATCACCCACCTCCAGGGCCCAAATCTATCCTATAGTACTCCCATCCATGGTTCACCTGGTCCATGGTCCACAGGTCCAGCCCAGAAAGGGGCTGATGCCCAGGCCTGGGGTTTCCCATGAGCTTCCTTGAACTTATGGCAGATGCCTAGTCCAGGACTCAGAGTAGGGGCTGAAGTGGCCGGTATCCCAGAAAAGTGGACCCAACCATTCACCACTGCTCTCAAGAGGGTCCCGGGTGGCACAGAGCTGAGTAGGGCAAGAGGGCCCAGGCCCTGTCACACACCAGGATTCAGCTTCTTCATACAGAAACAGGAAGGACCCAGGTGTCAAGGCCGTGGAGCACGTAGAACTGTGCCATTCCACCTTTGTGGCCAGATGTAGGACAATGCACTGAGGAGCCACCACTTGGGCAAAAGCCTACAACAGCTTCTGGGGTGAATGTGGCAGAGGGAGGGGACAGAGAAAAGCAGCGAAGTCGTAATGGGGAGCAAGCTAGACTGAGGTCCCAGAGGCATGGATCTACCTGTACCGCCTGCACTTGACAGATGAGCACCCATGGTCTGTATCATGAAGAACAAACCTCAGGGCAGGTATCCCACCCTATCCATACCCTGCTGACAAACACAGGGGATGGGTTAAGGTGGGATCTCACATCTGGCTCCCATAACCCTCCAGGGGCCAGGCTCCCAGAGGGCACAAGATGGCTACTGATAGATGAATGAATGGAGTGGTGGAGGAGTGACGGCCCCCTTCCCATCAGTATGGCCATCTCGGATGGACTCAAGGACAAGCCAGGCTGGCATCTCCCATCAGGGAATAAGCCCTTGGCTACCACAGACGCCCTCTCCCTTAGTGCCCATGGCCTGGTCCTGGCAGATGGGAGCTCACCCCTTCACAGCAGCAGTCCCCCTGCCAAGGCACAGCATCACGCTGAGTGGCAGCAAGGCCAACAGGTAATGGGTGACCAGCAGACTGGGGGAAGAGGCTTGTGGGGGACAGAAAGCAGAGCTGGCTGTCACCGGCCCTAACTTCCCCAAGCCCAGCCCACATCCATCAACCACATTGTAGCCCAAATTCCCTCAACTTCTCCAATGGCACCTCCATCTCTGGGGTAGTCAGTGGTCAGACCATGGGGACAACACCACTGATGAACATCAGGCAGAGACCTGGCTGTCCCAGGAGGCAGGTGTGTGGGAGACCTACCTCCCAGCACAGGAGGTGCAGGCGGTTGCTCCTCCACTCTTTCTGGGCCTGTTACAGGACCCCTGCCCTCTCTGGGAAAGAGTACAGGCTTCCCACCTGTCTCCCTGCACCCCAGTACTGGAAGGCCGCCCGAGATTTCCTCAGAGACCCCCCTCAGGCCTCCGCAGGTGAGCAGGGCAGTCCTTCACCCCACCCCTCACGTGCGCTGCCGCGGCAGACAGCGCTTCCATTAAAGCTCCCTCAGGAAGCTCCTTCGCAGGTCCCCAAAGTCGGAGCGCGCGCTGGGGCTTTGGAGGGGAGGGGGTGCCTAGTGAGGCCCCGGGGGCAGAACTAGCCGGGCTTCCCCTCTCAGGACTTGGCCACCCTCCTGCACAGAGGGGGCTGCTCCAGAAGGCTCTTACCCCTCACCCCTGTCGCCAGCACCTGTCTTGGGCGCTGGGTTAGGGGTGCCCCACCCGGTGCCGCTCCGCTCCCCGCGCAGGGTCGCACCTCCCGGGGCCCCCGCGGCCCCACCCGGTGCACAGCCCCCGGCAGCGCGCTCACCACAGCCCCACCCGGGCCCGACGCGCCAGCCGGCAGCGCAGACAATAGCCGCCTCCGGCCGGCGGCTCCGCGGAACAAAAGCGGGTCCTCCCGGGAAGGCCGGCGCCCCGCCCTCCGCCGGTAGCCAGGACAGGGCTCCCCTCTCCCAGGACCCAGTTCCTTCCAACCTGTCTGAGTTCGGCCGGCATCGGGCCGGCTGGGGGGCGCGGGCCCGAGGGGGCGGTGTCGGTGTCGGTGTCGGTGGCGGCGGCGGCGGCTGGACCTGGCTCGGCTGCGGCGCCGCGGCCGCTCGGGATCGGGTTCCGCGGACTCGCTCCCCGCGGGGGCGGATCTGGCCGCGATCACTGCGAGCAACCAATGGGCCCCGGCCGCGCCCAGGCGGGGCGGAGCGGGGCGGGGGCCGGTGGGTGGGACAGGAGGGAGCAGAGCTCCGCAATCAGCGCGAGCCAGGGTCGCCCCTATGCCCCCTGCAGCTTATCTGGGCTCCTTATCCTTCTCCTGCTCCCGCCCCCAACGGAGGTGACATTTTTTCCCCGCCGAGTCCCCCTTCCCGGGCCTCAGTTTGTCCTCAGTAAAAGAGGTCACAAGTCCCTCCCCTTGTACAGTTGGGAAAACAGTTCTTGCAGTGCAGAAGCCAGTCGGCCACAGATAAAGTGCAAGGCCACCCTCGATGACACAAGTTGTTCATTGTGGCTGCGACTCAGTTTCCCATTGCTGTGGAATGGAGGCCGATGAGAGCAGTTACCGCGATGACCGCGCTGCAAAATCTCTCAGATCTGGCTTCTGTCCCTTGCCCAATCCCCAGCAAGGCACCCCCTAAGTAAGTGTCCCCACAGAGCTCAACCTGGACCTGGCAAACAGACCTGCGCTGACTCACTTTTGCTTGGGTTTTCTGTCAAGATACAGAGGCCCAGGGTCCCTCCACCCTCTGGAGTGTCAGAGCAGATCAAAGGAGAGGGCACCTTTTGCTGGGCAAAAGATTGTGTAGCCAGCAGGCCTCAGACCCTCTCTCCTCTATGCTTTTGATCTACTGGGAAGTGGTGGCAGGGGTGTTCAGAGTGGATAGTTAGTTAATCAGGGCCTCTTCTACCAAGGTGCACTCCGGCTCTCAACAGCCCTGTGTGAAAGTGCAGCTACACCTGGGGCTCAGCTGGAGGGAAATATAGACAAGAGAAAGGCTGGACTGGGCCACCTCTTGCATCATACCCCACAAAGACAAGCCAATGGCTCTTGCATCATGAACAAGGTAACTAGGCTCTGAGATGAATGGAGCTGGAGCCAGCCCAGGGAGGTTCAGTTGGTTGGGCAAGAGAGGAGGCCCAGGCCAGGCCTCCTGCCTCCTACCTGTTTCTCCACAGACCCCACTCAGAACACTGAGCCAACCCAGGGGCCACTTTTCTTCCACAGCATGCCTCTATCTAGGCCATGCAGCCAGCATGCTCGAGCACTCTGGCTAGGTCCCTAAAGCAAACACACACACACACACACACACACACACACACACACACACACCCCACCCCACCCCCCCCCCAGTCCTGTTCCACCCAGGTGTCTGGCTGGAGGAACCTTTCCTGCTGGAGAATGAAGGGCAGGCAACTGGGCTGTGGAGTAGTCTTAGGGCGGGGGGAGCAGGGCACAGCAGCGGTAACTCCTAGCGGTAACTCACTGGGAGGGGGGCCCTCTCAATCCCCTAGCCCCAGCCACCTGCCTTGCCACTTTCCCCAGCTTTGCAGAGCCTGGCTCTGACCCTGAGGACCAGCTCCAGGTAGCCCTCTGGCTCAGCAAATAGGTCACCAAGCACCTCCTGCTGAAATGGGTCTGGAAAGCAGGTTTGGCATCGAAGCTGCCAAGCTTGGTCAGCTGGATGTGGCCCCACCTCCCCTAACATTCCCCATCAGCCTTGCCAACCTACTATTGCCCTGGGAACACATACTCTTTCCCATCTCAGCCTGAGAAAACCATCTCCTCCCAAGAGACAGAAAACTGAAGGCAGGCTGGGAAGGCCTTGAGTGGAGAGGGGTGGTGGCCTGAGGTTTTCCCTCCACAGCCCCCAGGAGGCCAAGACAGCTCCAGGCCATGCAAACATCTTCCCTCGGGGGCATTGACCCTTGCTAGTGCCCTCTGGGCTAGAGCCCCGAGCCTCTTCTGGCCTGGGAGGGCTAGATAAGAGTGCCTGGTGCCTGAGGGGTAGCCTCAGGGTCACTGACTGCCACTGTCTCCATGTGGCCCAGCCAAGCTGTTCTGTTCCCCCTCAAGTTTGGAGGTACAGGCCTCACCTTTGGAGGGCTCAGCAGGACCAGAAAAGGAAGGGTGTGCATGTCCTGGTGGACAAACCAGAAGGGCTCTGGCTGCCCAGTTTAGAAGAGCAATGCTGATGTTCTGCCTAGGGAGCGGATCCAGAAATCTGAGGAACTCACTGGGAGGGGGGCCCTCTTGGATCATTGTGAGGAGTCTAGGAGATTCAGCAGGCCTCTGCTCCCAGGCATCTGAGTTGTTGGTGAGGAAGGACCACAGTGGGATGCCTGCAGGATGGACCCCCACATAGGAGACCTCCTCCCTGGCCCTCCCCAGCTCCTAGGACAGCTCCACCCTACCTCTCCCCTGCCCTGTGCCTCAGTCCATAACAGGAACCAAAATAATCTCACCAAACTCTAGGCTTCCCACATTTCCTCGTCCTGCCCTTACTGCCCCAAGTCAGGTGCTTTTGTCCCTTGTCCACAGGTTAGGCACTGGGACACAGTGGATGGTGGGAAGAGGCCAGGTGGTCTGACTCTGAAGCATGCACCCCAATGTTAGAATTCTCAAGGCCTGGCCATAGAGCAGGCAGGGCTCCACACCTTCTGGGGCTGAGCAGTGGCCTGAGACCAGTGTAAGGGCAATAGCCAGTGGGGAAACTGAGCTCCCAGGTTACCCTCTGAGCTGTAGACGGAGCCTGGGGCCTTGCTTGAGCCTTCCCATTAATGTGTGCTATGAAGAACAACATGGCAGGGAGATTCCAGGGCTGGCAAACCCTCTGTCACCATGCTGATCACTAAGCTGCCCAGAACAGACCCTGCCTGTGCCCTGGTGGCTTGAGTAGAGAGTGATGTTTTGAGGGTCAAGTTACGTCCTGCCCGTTCGTCATATGGTGGCTTGCACACCCAATTGGGACTTCTGGTCCCTTTGAGATCCCACTTTCCTCCTCCCCAGAGGCCCTAGGAGGTCTTGCAATAAACCAATGCATGCAGGCTTGTGGCCCACTAGGGCCCCTTAATTGTTTTCCCACTTGGCACTTTTATCCCTCCTGAGTCACTGGGCTATTACCTGCAAGACCAGCTGTTGCCAGGCCATCGGCAGGGGCTGCCCACTGCCCACACCACCACTGCCCACACCAGGCTGCTGGGCACGCTCCAGCTGTAGGGCAACATGGCGCCGCTCCTGCTCCAGTGCCCGTGTCAGTCGCTCGAAGCGGGCCTCCTGTTCCTTCACTGAGGCCAGGATGCTGGCAGCTGAGTGCATGTCGCAGTCCTCCATGACTAGGACGCCTGCTGGCTGCAGGCAAAGCAGAGCAAAGTCAGGGTAGGGCCAGGGCAGAGGCTTGGAGAGGCCATCATGGGCCCCCTGCCTGCCCACTCACAAATCATACGATTCACTCTTAGACTGGAGCATTCAGCTCTCTGGAGAAAAGCTGCATTGATTAAATTCTAAATTAAAAGCCATTAATCTGAGGCTGGCCAGAAGCAGCTGGCTCCCTCCCTGAGGGGCGTGGGTCTCTGACCTGGCTCCCCTGCTTCTTGGCAGGCCCAGCAGAACCACAGACCATGGCAGGGGGGTGGGAGGTGGGTCCCAGAGCCCCCTGGGAAGGGAAGGGGCAGAAGAGCTGGTATGACCAGCACTCAGACCTTCCAGACCCTCTGCTGCCCACAGTACATACCAGTTCACTCCAATCTCATGGGGCCAACCCAGTGGGATGCCTGCAGGATGGACCCCCACATAGGAGACCTCCTCCTTGGCCCTCCCCAGCTCCTAGGACAGCTCCACCCCACCTCTCCCCTGCCCTGTGCCTCAGTCCATAACAGGAACCAAAATAGTCTCACTGAGGTGGACACTGGGGCCCAGGGAGGGTGGGGGACCCATCCATAGCCACACAGCTGGTGTGGCCAGTGGGCAGGGAATAAGATGCTGGTCCATAGCAGCCGGGTACCTGAGATACCTAGGCAGACACAGGGGTGACGTGGGTCTACAGACGAGGTCTGGCCTCCACTCACAGCCACACTAGCTGGAACGGGGGTGGTGTCTATCCACATGGCAGAGTGAAAACTGAGTACAGCCTGGTTGCAATTCTGTGCCTGGAAGTGGCCCATGTCACCCGATCCAGAGGCAGGTTGAGGGCAGGGGCCCAGGCTCCCCAGGCCCGGTGTGCTGGGAGGGTCAGGCCTGCCTGGGCCCCAGTCCAGCACTGTTCCTGAAGGCTCCAGGGTAGCGGGTGGAGGCAGTTGGGGCTTGGCAGCTGCAATGACGAGCCAGCATTTTTCCTTACCACTTGCTCCCTGGCTCCTAGGCAAGAAGCAGGAGGAGTATGCGGAGCTCAGGCCCAGCTGCATGGGTCTCAGTGTATTGCACAGTGCCCAGTGCTGCTCAGGGTCTCCTTCTGGCCCGACCCACATCACACTACTGAGGCTGCCTTTGCTGGCCCCCTCACCCCTGCACCGACTGAGGGCCTAAACTTAGAGACACAGCACAGTGGGTAATACCCTTGAAGGGCCAGCTCTGTGGGGCAGAGCCATCAGCAAGGACAGAGACCCAAGGAGGAAGGGTCAGTGCTGGACTTGACCACACTAGTGCTGGCTGAGCCAGGGACACTGTTGAGGGGCATGTTGAGGGAAAAGGACACTGCAGAGTCGAGTCCACTGTGACAACTGGCGAAACCGAGGCCCAAAGAGCATAAGAGGCCAGCATAGGTCCCAGAAACTGCTCATTTCCCCAGCTCCTGTCACAAAATAAAACTGCCAGCATAACCTAGAAGAGGGGCAGTGAGATCAGCATGCCTGGAAGAATGAACTGAACTACTGGGAGAGGCCATGGCCATTACTGGGGGTAGGGATCAGTGGGTGAGATGCAGACCAAGTCCTCTGATCAGCAGGTAATAAGGTACAAATAGTATGGCATGTACATGGCCATGAGCACGCAGGCCCTTGTGCACAGCCACTGCTGTCTGTACACGGATTCCAGACACACCTGCACATGGCGGCCACCAGGCCTTGTGTACAGATGGACTAAACCTGGCTGCCCTAGGTGGGCATGGTGGAGCCTTCCTCCCTGGAGGGCAGCACATGGCAGGGTGGGCGGTAGAGCAGATCAGCCCTCAGTGAGCCTTGATTGTAGCAGGGTAGTCTCATGGCCCTGGACAACACAGTTGAGACCAGGGCTGCACATGTGAGAGGAAGGTATGCCCTGGGAGGTGACAATCAAGACTCACAGGAAGCTGTTGCCCTCATAGCCAGGATGTAACTTTCCTTCTTCCTTGTGCAGAGATGTGGATTCCTGACTGACCTCAGGCTTCCTCTCCTTCAACCCAGCAGGACCAGGCCTGCACTGCAGACTCAGGGGACAGCAGGTAAGGGGACAGCCTTAACTTTCAGCTTCCCTGGGCCCTCCAGCATGCCCCAGCTCTAGGGTCCAAGGAGCCCCCTGAAGGGGGCCGCTCACTCTGGCTGGGAGCTGGCCAGGGGCCCAGAATTCTGAGGCTATAATGAGGTGGTGGCCAAACCCCACAGTGACCTTTCCATTGCCCAGTTCTCTCAGCTGGAGCTAAATGACTGTGTCCCTCAGGCGATACCCCCAACACCAGCCAGTTTGAGGGTAGAGTACCCCAAAGGTGCTCAAAAGGGAGCAGAGCCCCTGGGTGCTAGGCCCATGCCTTCTGCTCCAGCTGGAGGGTGCACCCCTCTGTCTGCTCATGGGTCAGGGCACCAAACCATGCAGGCTGCAGCCTTGACACCTTGGTGGCCTCAAGGGCATCCCTGGGATGCACAGGAGGCAGAATGCTGGCCAAGGGCATCCAAGAAGCAGGGAAGATCCGGGCCCACTTCCCCGACTTGGGAGTTTCCCCAGGTCCCAGGTGCACAGGAGCACATGTGGGCTCAGGTGACCCAGACTAGCACCCCAGATTGCAACTTTTCTGATGGTAACTCAAAACACTATTTTTTAAATTAAAACAATACATATGTGATGACATGAAAGGCAAAATGTGCATGACTTTTAAGATCGACCATGGGATTTCAAAGACATCTTTCCCAGCCAGGACTTGGGGTGGGGCCCTGATCTTGGTAGAGTTGGGCACCAGACTCACTTCTGCTGAGACCTGGGAGGGTGTGGGGCAGGCAGGGAATTGCCACACTGTGGGACATCAGCTGACCCTCACTCTCCTCCTTGGCTGATGCCACTACAGCCTTCGTTTACCTTGGAAGGGTTTTAAACTGCCTGTAGAGCAGACCCCTCACAACTCCCACCAGGACCCCAGCCATCAGCTTCACAAGTTCTTGGTGGAGGCTGCTTCTTACCACACACAACCACCAGCCCACGGAGGTGATTTAGCAAGAAGACAGGAACAAACATGCAGTCCAAAGACAGTTTTGCCTATCTCAGGCCAGGAGTGGAGGTGGTCAACCTGGGGAAAGCCTGTCCAGGCCTGGGCACCCCAGCAATGACCTCAGGTAAATGGATTGGTGGGTGGGTGGAGGGATGGAAGGACAGAAGGATAGATGCAACGAGTGAATAGATGTGTGGACTGCAGGATGAGTAGCTGTGTGAGAGGATGAGGGTAGATGGGCGGGTGGATGTGTGGATAGGTGGGAATATAGGCCGTATGTGAGTGGATAAAAGGATGGCTGGAGGAATGAATGAATGGACAGTTGGGTGCCTGATTGCGTGGGAAGGTGGGCAAGAATGAGACTCTGAAACACCGCTTGGAGGAGGGAGCCCTGTCCCTGAGTCCTCTGGGGCACAGCTGTGGCCAATACTCTCCCTCAGAAAAGTGAAGCCACCATCAGAGGAACTAGGGGAAGATGCTGATCCTTCCCCCAAAACCTAAGCGCACACTTGATGTCTTTCTGCTGACCCAGACATTCCTCTTCACAGGGAGTCCAGCCAAATCCTGTTCCGGAAAACCAAATTATGAGGCCCAAGTCCAATCTGGGTTTAGGAATTAGAGGAATTTCCTAAGGGTCAGGCTGGCAGGGGGAGGCAGGCAAGAGGCCTGCGCTCCAGTCCTGATCCCTTACTGGCCATCTGTCAGCACACTCCCGCTGCCACTGTCTCCCATGAGGGGAGAGAGGGGACTGTCTTCGGTCGAACTTCCTTCCACACCCCTGCCCTCTTACCCATCTGGATGGGGAGGAAGTGGTGCCAGCAGGAGCAGAAGAGCAGAATCGTGGTCTGGTAGTGCCAAAGCCCATTTTGCTTAGAAGGACATTGTGTCCCCACCTTGGCGCTTGCCAGCATGGAGATTTGCTCCCTGCACCTCTGGCTAGGCCTCGTGGGGACCTATCTTTACTCTGTTACCCCTACTGTGGTCAGATGCTGCCCACAGCCACAGGGATAGCTTCTGGTCAGGCCATAAGGACTCGCATTGTACCAAGGCTGGGGACAGGGAAGGAACGGGGGGCCTGAGGCATGGGGTTCACAAAGGGTGGAGTCCTTATCCGTCTGTCTGTGCCAGACAGGACCACAGGATCACTAGTAGTCGGTGCAAGGGGTGGAAGGAGGCTGGTCTCAATCTTAAAGCACCAGCGGAAATCGCCAAGGAAAGATAATCCAGCTCAAATTTGTGAGAATGAAACATCAAAAAAAAAA